>NC_133733.1:2975909-3043409 GCF_048934315.1 Petromyzon marinus
GTGGTGGTTGTGGTGGTGATGCTGGTGGTTGTGGTGGTGGTTGTGGTGGTGATGCTTGTGGTTGTGGTGGTTGTGGTGGTGGTGGTGGTTGTGGTGATGATGCTGGTGGTTGTGGTGGTTGTGGTGGTGATGCTGGTGGTTGTGGTGGTGGTGGTGGTGGTAGTGGTGGTGGTGGTTGTGGTGGTGATGCTGGTGATGCTGATGGTTGTGGTGGTGATGCTGGTGGTTGGGTGGTTGTGGTGGTGATGCTGGTAGTTGTGGTGGTGATGCTGGTGGTTGTGGTGGTTGTGGTGGTGATGCTGGTGGTTGTGGTGGTTGTGGTGGTGATGCTGGTAATGCTGGTGGTTGTGGTGGTGGTTGTGGTGGTGATGCTGGTGGTTGTGGTGTTTGTGGTTGTGGTGGTTGTGGTGATGCTGGTGGTTGTGGTGGTGATGCTGGTGGTTGTGGTGGTGATGCTGGTGGTTGTGGTGGTTGTGGTGGTGATGCTGGTGGTTGTGGTGGTTGTGGTGGTGGTGATGCTGGTGGTTGTGGTGGTGATGCTGGTGGTTGTGGTGTTTGTGGTTGTGGTGGTTGTGGTGGTTGTGGTGGTGATGCTGGTGGTTGTGGTGGTGATGCTGGTGGTTGTGGTGGTGATGCTGGTGGTTGTGGTAGTTGTGGTGGTGATGCTGGTGGTTGTGGTGGTTGTGGTGGTTGTAGTGGTGGTTGTGGTGGTGATGCTCGTGGTTGTGGTGGTTGTGGTGGTTGTGGTGGTGGTTGTGGTGGTGGTGTTTGGGGTTGTGGTGGTTGTGGTGGTGGTGATGCTGCTGGTTGTGCTGGTGGTGCTGGTGGTTGTGGTGGTGATGCTGGTGGTTGTGGTGGTTGTGTTGGTGGTTGTGTTGGTGGTTGTGTTGGTGGTTGTGGTGGTGGTTGTGGTGGTGGTTGTGGTGCTGGTGGTGGTGCTGGTGGTGGTGGTTGTGGTGATGCTGCTGGTGGTGCTGGTGGTTGTGGTGGTGATGCTGGTGGTGGTTGTGGTGGTTGTGGTGGTGGTGATGCTGGTGGCTGTGGTTGTGGTGGTTGTGGTGGTGGTTGTGGTGCAGGGAGAGCTTCATGCGCCAGTTCCTGGACCGTCAGCAGCAGGGCGCCGTCTGCCTCCTCCTGCTGCGCCGACTCCCCTCCGCCTCCTCCTCCTCCTCCTGCACGGGGGGCGGCGGGGAGGGGGGAGGAGGGGGAGGGGGCGGTGGGAAACGCGGCACGAGCAGCCCACAGCAGCAGCAGCACGCGCACATGTGTCACAAGGTACACACTTACACATTTTCACACACTTACACAGTTACACACACAAACTTACACACATTTACACACCTACACACACTTACACACTTACACAGTTACACACCTACACACACTTACACACACCTACACACACTTACACACACCTACACACACACACTTACACACACACTTACACACACTTACACACACACAGTTACACACTTACATACACACCTACACACACACCTACACACACTTACATACACACCTACACACACACCTACACACTTACACACTTACACACACTTACACACACTTACACACACACAGTTACACATACTTACACACACCTACACACACACACTTACACACACACCTACACACACACACCTACACACACACACCTACATACACACACCTACACACACTTACACACACTTACACACACACAGTTACACACACTTACACACACCTACACACAACAACAACCGCCATTCGCCACTAAGTGGCGGTGACGTCACCACGACGCTTGTGCCAGGCTATGTGCACCCTGAGGCCACGTGAAGTGTCGAACGCTCGCTGGCAGGAGGTCACGGGGCAGACCCAGGTGCCACGGGTCGACTGACTGAGATGACTGGCTGATGCACCACCTGTGCCCCCTACTGTGCCAATCTGCTGTGCTTTAGCCACCCGGTGCTCCGCTCGTTGTTGTGAGCGTCGCTCCTCCGCCCTCCGTTGTTGTTGGAGGGCGACTACCTCCAACTGCCCAGTAGCATCCTTCACGAGCCTCCTCCACAGAGGCCGATCTTGACACCGCTGGAACCAGTCATCGGCAAGTCCACTCAGCTCCACGTCCTCCTGTACCACATCACTCCATCTCTTGTCTAGCCCATGCCACGCCCGCTTTGCCCCCTCAATCCGGCCGAACAAAACCTGTTTCGGCATGCGGTGGCTGGGCATGCGGGCTACATGACCCAGCCATCGGAGCCTTGCCCGCCGGAGGAGCTCACCGATGGGACCCTGCCCAGATCTTTCAAGGATTTGTGAGCTCCTCAAACAATCCAGTCTGGTTAAACCCAGAATGGATCGTAGGCAGGCCAGCCTAAATGTTTCTAACCGGCGAAGATGTTCCATTAGGGGGGTCCACGTTTCGCAAGCATAGAGAAGGGAGGGAATGACCGTGGCCGAGAAGACCTGAAGCTTAGTGCGGAGCGACAGACCAGGTAGCTTCCACACAGCGTTACGCAACCGATGAAAAGATATTGCCGCTCGACTGATTCGGAGTGAGACCTCTGCTGTTAAACTGGAGCCAGTCATAAGCACACTGCCCAGGTATGGGAAACTCTCCACTCTCTCCACAACTGCCCCATCACCGATCGGGAGTTGTGGGTGTGTAGTGTCCGATGGTACAAAATACCCAGGCAGGTGCTTAGTTTTGGTGGGGCTGATGGTAAGGCCCCACCTCTTAGTGGCACGCTCCAGTCTCAACAGCAGCGTCTCCAACTCCTCCTCTGACTGACCAGCTATTACCAAATCATCAGCATACATAACGTGGTTGAGCAATAGGGAGCCATCCCTTGACCGCACCCGGGCATCGATCAGCCTCCCATTATATCTGTACCATATGGAGATTCCCCCGGTACAGCTATTGAAGGCTTCACGAACTACGTGGTCAAAATAGATGTTAAATAATGTGGGAGCCAGAGGACATCCCTGTCGCACCCCAAGGTGTACAGGGAATGGCTCTGACTCCAGGCCACGTAGTTTTACCCGGGCCCGCTCACCATCATGAAGGTCCTTAATGATCGTGAGCAGAGGGTCAGGTACTCCAAAAGCACGAAGAACAACCCAGAGCCCAGGCCTACTGATGGTATCATAGGCCTTGATCAGGTAAATAAAGCAACGATGTAGGTCTTGTTGGAATTCCCTACACCTCTGCTGTAACAGACGGACAGAAAATATGGCATCTGTGCAGGACCGCCCTTTCCTGAAACCGCATTGGGGCTCCGCAAGTCTCTCCTCAGCGTGCCTGGCAAGGCGATGCTGAATAATCCTTATCAGGACCTTTCCCGACACACTGAGGAGTGATATGCCCCTGTAGTTGTTACAGTCTGTGCGGTCCCCCTTCTTAAAGAGGGGGACCACCAGGGCATCCTTCCAATCCTGCGGAACCCATCCAGTGGTCCAGACTGTTGTTATGATCTCATGTAGGGTAGTCTGTGCACAAACGCCACCCTCCCTCAGCATTTTGCTTGGGAGATCATCTCTGCCCGCTGCCTTTCCTGGTCTCAGACTCCGGATCGCCTTCAATGCTTCCTCAGCAGATGGCACCCCAGCCAGCCACTCACAGGGGGTGACTTCTTCCAATATTTGAGGCACCACAGCCTCAGCAGGGTCATCCTCACCTTGTGCCACGATGTTTTCCTGGCTGTGGGATTTTCCCTCCCCCAGGACCTCACAGAAATGCTCAGCAAATCTGCGAACCTGTTCCTTGGGGTCGGAGATTGGATCACCGTTTTTTCCCCTAATGATGGTAATAGGTGTGGCGCTGCAGGTTACTTTTTTGATGGAGTTAAATAGAGATTTGTGATCCCAGGCCACTGAGGCACACTCCATCTCCTCAGCAACACGCGACCACCACCCATGCTTGCAGCGCCTCACGGCTCTCCGAACCTCCGAGCGAAGGCTGCGGTAAGCCTCCTCATTCTCTGACGTGGGATTCTGTAGCTGATGACAGTGGGCCTGTCGCTTTTTCTCAACCATCCTGAACACCTCCTCTGTCAGCCAGGGTCTCTGGGGAGGTCTGGACCGCGTACCCAAAGCAGCCATTGCAGCTGCATGAGTCACAGTCCTAAACCTCGCCCATTTACCCTCGACATCAGGAGGAGTCGGGGACGATGCCAATCCCAGCCGCAAGCGATGATGAAATTCTCGCTTGCAACTTTCATCAGATAACTGAGACCAGGCCACTTTATGTTGGAATGGGGTCCTGGGTGTACACCCACCACCGGAGTGGAAGAATGGCAGGCGCATCTTACAGATGACTAGTCGATGGTCAGAGGGCAGATCAGCTCCACGGTAGGTCCTGGTGTCAAGGACATGGGCTCGCATTCGCTGGTCCATCACTATGTAGTCCAGCAGATGTTCTTGCTTGGACCCGGCATGCATCCATGATGTTGTGTGGATGCGCCGATGCCGGAACAGCGTGTTGGTAATTACAAGCCCATGGGCTGCACAAAAATCTAGCAGCCTCCTACCGTTGTTATTGAGCTGATCTGGCCCATGCCCTCCAATCACTCCAGACCAGGTGCCAGTATCATGACCAACTCGGGCATTGAAGTCACCCAACATGATGACTCTATCCCGAGGGGCCACTTTAGCCAGCACCTGTGACAGGAGGTCATAGAAGGCATCTGACTCATCGGCTTTGCCTGCATCCCTCCACGGATGTTCATTTTCGGTGGGGGCATAAGTAACCACGACCACCATTCCTCGCCTCCGGTTGATGGGAAGGCGAGCCCAAAGTAGCCTGGGGCTTACAGCTTCCCACACCTCACCGCCACGCTCCCACGCCCCCTTCATTCTTACACACCTACACACACCTACACACATACCTACACACACACACATACACACCAACACCACCGGGGGGGGGGGGGGGGGGCGGTGGTGTGAGAGGCATCCTGTGTGCGTGCACCTGGCGAACAGCATTTGCCCCAGCACGTCTGTTGAAGGCTACGCGGGGGAGCTTTGTCTTTGTTGTGCGCGTGTCCCAGCTGCAGGGCGGAGTGTCCAGCATGCGACCACGCCACCTGTGTGAGAAGGAGGGGAGCGTGCAGAAGATACTCAGGTGAGGCTCCTCACTCACACTCACTAACTCACACTCACTCACACTCATACACTCACACTCACTCACACTCACTCACTCACACTCACTCACACTCACTCACACGCACTCACTCACTCACACTCACTCACACTCACTCACACTCACTCACACTCACCCACTCACTCACTCACACTCACTCACACTCACTCATCCACTCATCCATACTCACAACAACAACAACCGCCATTCCCCACTAAGTGGCGGTGACGTCACCACGACGCTTGTGCCAGGCCATGGGCACCTTGAGGCCACGTGAAGTGTCGAACGCCCGTGGGCAGGAGGTCACGGGGCAGACCCAGGTGCCACGGGTCGACTGACTGAGATGACTGGCTGATGCACCACCTATGCCCCCTACTGTGCCAACCTGCTGTGCTTTAGCCACCCGGCGCTCTCGGCTCGTTGTTGTGAGCGTCGTTCCTCCGCCCTCCGTTGTTGTTGGAGGGCGACTGCCTCCAACTGCCCAGCAGCGTCCTTCACGAGCCTCCTCCACAGAGGCCGATCTTGACACCGCTGGTACCAGTCATCGGCAAGTCCACTCAGCTCCCCGTCCTCCTGTACCACATCACTCCAACTCTTCTCCCACCCGCGCCCGTTTAGCCCCCTCGATCCGGCCGAACAAAAGCTGTTTCGGCATGCGGTGGCTGGGCATACCGGCTACATGGCCCAGCCAACGCAGCCTTGCCTGCCGGAGGAACTCACCGATGGGACCGTGCCCAGATCTTCCCGCATTCACTCACCCACACTGACTCACTCTCACTCGCCCACACTCACTCACACTCACCCACACTCACTCACACTCACCCACACTCACCCACTAGGGGGGTCTGTCTCACTGTGGGACAATTCGCCTCTACCCCCCCTCACCCCACCCCCTGTGCCTCACCCCCCAATTTCCCCCCCCCCTACACTTTTACCCCCTCCCTCAGCCCCCACTTTCTCCCCTCTTACAACCCCCCCCTGCCCCCCCTCTCCCCCCCCTTTCCCCCCCTTCCCCCCCTCCCCCGCGTTTCCCCCTCCCCCCACCCCCTGATTCCCCACTTTTACCCCCTCACTTATTTACCTCCCCTCGCCCCTCCCACGCGTGACGTCATCAGGGCGTGTATCACTTCTCTACCACGCCCCTCCCACGTGTGACGTCGTCAGGGCGCGTATCACTTCTCTACCACGCCCCTCCCACGTGTGACGTCGTCAGGGCGTGTATCACTTCTCTACCACGCCCCTCCCATATGTGACGTCATCAGGGCGTGGTATCTCTTCTCTAACACGTCCCTCCCACGTGTGATGTCATCAGGGCGTGTATCACTTCTCTACCACGCCCCTCCCACGTGTGACGTCGTCAGGGCGCGTATCACTTCTCTACCACGCCCCTCCCACGTGTGACGTCGTCAGGGCGTGTATCACTTCTCTACCACGCCCCTCCCACATGTGACGTCGTCAGGACGTGTATCACTTCTCTACCACGCCCCTCCCACGTGTGACGTCGTCAGGGCGTGTATCACTTCTCTACCACGCCCCTCCCACGTGTGACGTCATCAGGGCGTGTATCACTACTCTACCACGCCCCTCCCACGTGTGACGCCATCAGGGCGTGTATCACTTCTCTACTATGCCCCTCCCACGTGTGACGTCGTCAGGGCGTGTATCACTTCTCTACTATGCCCCTCCCACGTGTGACGTCATCAGGGCGTGTATCACTTCTCTACTATGCCCCTCCCACGTGTGACGTCTTCAGGGCGTGTATCGCTTCTGTACTATGCCCCTCCCACGTGTGACGTCATCAGGGCGTGTATCCGCCAGCGCGTGATGAGCGGCTCCCTGGACGGGCAGCCACCCAAGGAGCGCTCCATCCTGGGGGTGCAGCACCACATCCGGCAGGAGCGCCGGTGACCACCCCCCACCCACGTGACCACCCACGCGACCACCCCACGCGGTCACCCACGTGACCACCCCACGCGGTCACCCACACGACCACCCACGCGACCACCCCACGCGGTCACCCACGCGGTCACCCACGTGACCACCCCACGCGGTCACCCACACGAACACCCACGCGACCACCCACGCGGTCACCCACGCAGTCACCCATGTGACCACCCACGTGGTCACCCACACGACCACCCACGCGGTCACCCACGCGGTCACCCAAACGACCACCCACGCGGTCACCCACGCGGTCACCCACACAACCACCCACACGACCACCCACGTGACCACCCACGCGGTCACCCACGCGGTCACCCACGCGGTCACCCCACACGACCACCCCACACGACCACCCCACACGACCACCCACACGACCACCCACGCGGTCACCCACGCACAGGGGTGAGGGAAATGAGTGTGGGGGTGCGTGGGGGTGTCACCACGTGTCTCCCCCTTGTCCTTGTGTCCCCGTCTCTCACCCCCTCCCCGTGTCCCCACCCCCGTGTCCCCCCCCTCCCGTGTCCCCCCCCCCCGTGTCTCCCTCCCCCGTGTCCCCCCCCCCCATGTTCCCCCTCCCCCGTGTCCCCCCCGTGTCCCCACCCCCCTCCCCCGTGTCCCCCCCCCGTGCCCCCACCCCCCCCCGTGTCCCCCCCCGTGTCCCCCCCCGTGTCCCCCCCCGTCCTCCCCCGTGTCCCCCCCCGTGCCCCCCCTCGTGTCCCCCCCCCCCCCCCCCCCGCTCTGCAGGTCTCTCCGCCACGGCTCAAACAGCCAGAGGATCAACCATGGCAAGTCCATGGAGAGTCTCCCCCATGACGTGAGACACGAGGGGGGGGGGACACGGGGGGGGGACACGGGGGGGGGGGACACGGGGGGGGGACACGGGGGGGGACACGGGGGGGGGACACCGGGGGGGGACACGGGGGGGGACACGGGGGGGGGGCACACACACAGATATGGGGACATGGATACACGGGGACATGGAGACATGGGGACAAAGGGACAAGGGGACATGGGGACACGGGGACTGGGGGGACTGGGGGGACACGGAGACATGGAGACACGGAGACACGGAGACACGGGGATATGGAGACACGGGGATATGGAGACACGGGGATATGGAGACACGGGGGGAGACACGGGGTCGCAGCGACACGGGGACATGGGGGCATCGATGTAAAGAGACACGGGGACATGGAGACACGTGGGTATCGATACGCAGAGACACGGAGACACGGGGGGACACGGGAGACACGGGGGGCATACGGGGGACACACGGAGACACGGGGGCATCGGTATACAGAGACACAGAGGCATGGGGACACGGGGACATGGATACGCAGAGACACGGAGACACGGGGGGACACGGACACACGGTGTATGTGTACTGGTGTCCGTGTGTACGTATACTTGCGTGCATGTGTGCGTACGTGTGTGTACGCGTATGTGTGCGTGCATGTACATGTGCGTATGTATGTGCCTGCGTGTGTGTGTACATGTGCGTACGTGTGTGTACGTTTGTACGTGTACACGTGTGTACATGTATGACCGTGTGTACGTGTACATGTGTGTGTGTGCATGTACGTGTGTGTGTGCGTGCGCGTGCGTGTGTGCGTGCGTGTACATGTGCGTGTGTGTGCACCTTAGTGCGTGTGTGCGTACACGTGTGTACATGTGCGTACGTGTGTACGTGTACACGTGTGTATGTGCGTGTGCGTGTGTGAGCAGCACGCGACGGCGATCCGCTACCGGAACTCTCAGAAGGAGGACAGCGAGATCAAGATGATCCAGGAGAAGAAGGAGCAGGCAGAGCTGAAACGGTGGACACACTCGCACACACGCACACACACGCACACACACACGCACACACACACACGTACACACACACACGCGCACGCATACACGCGCACGCACACACACGTACACACGCAACACACGTACACACACACGCAACACGTACACGCACACGTACGCGCATGCACACACACACACACGCGCACACACACACTCGCACACACACACTCGCACACACGCACTCGAACACGCGCACACGCGCACACACACACGCGCACACAACACACGCACACAACACACGTACACACACGTGCACGCACACGTACGTACGTACACGCGCACGCACACACACGCTCACACACACACAGGCACGCACACACGCACGCACACACAGGTACACCAGCAGGAACGAGTTCATGGACCTGCACAGACACATACACGCGTACACATGCACACACACGCGTGCGTATGTAGCGTCGGCAATGCACATCGTATACCGTCCATATACACACTCACCTGCAGTTGCGGGCACAGGCCCTTAGCGGCTGCCACCATGAGCTGGGCAAGGTCGGAGAGAACCGGACCGTTGAGGGGCCGGGTTCCTCCCGCCCCCCCCCCCAGACCCCAGGTGAGGGGTTTGGGGGGTTCTGGAAGGTTCCAGAGAGGGGGTGGAGAGTCCCCGGGAGGTGTACAAAAGGGGCACCTCAAGCACAGCTCGGGGGAGCGTTCCGAAGACAAAGAAGAGAGACCAGCCTAGCTAGGACCCTGGGAACCCGGGACCCGACGTCCTTGCAAGGGCCGGGGCCGAGCGCGGACCAGTGGTCAGAACCCGCACCTTGGCTGGGGTCGGGTCAGAGTAGCTTCCCCTAAGAATGAAGGGGGCGTGGGAGCGTGGCGGTGAGGTGTGGAAAGCTGTAAGCCCCAGGCTACTTTGGGCTGGCCTTCCCATCAGACGGAGGCGAGGAGTGGCGGTCGTGGTTACTTATGCACCCACCGAAGACGAACATCCGTGGAGGGATGCAGGCAAGGCCGATGAGTCAGATGCCTTGTATGACCTCCTGTCACAGGTGCTGGCTGAAGTGGCCCCTCGGGATAGAGTCATCTTGTTGGGTGACTTCAATGCCCGAGTTGGTCATGATGCTGGCACCTGGTCTGGAGTGATTGGAGGGCATGGGCGAGATCAGCTCAATAACAACTGTAGGAGGCTGCTAGATTATTGTGCAGCCCATGGGCTTGTAATTACCAACACGCTGTTCCGGCATCGGCGCATCCACACCACATCATGGATGCATGCCGCGTCCAAGCAAGAACATCTGCTAGACTACATAGTGACGGACTAGCGGATGCGAGCCCCTGTCCTTGACACCAGGACCTTCCGTGGAGCTGATCTGCCCTCTGACGATCGACTAGTCATCTGTAAGATGCGCCTGCCATTCTTCCACTCTGGTGGTGGGTGTACACCAAGGACCCCATTCCAACCTAAAGTGGCCTGGTCTCAGCTAGCTGATGGAAGTTGCAAGCGAGAATTTCATAATCTCTTGCAGCCTGGGGTTGGCATCGTCCCCCACTCCTCCTGATGTCGAGGGTAAATGGGCGAGGTTTAGGACTGTGACTTATGCAGCTGCAATGGCTGCTTTGGGTACGTGGTCCAGACCTCCCCAGAGACTCTGGCTGACAGAGGAGGTGTTCAGGATGGTTGAGAGAAAACGACAGGCCCACTCTAATCGTCTACAGCATCCCACGTCAGAGAATGAGGAGGCTTACCGCAGCCTGCTCTCGGAGGTTTGGAGAGCCGTGAGGCGCTGCAAGGAAGGGTGGTGGTCGCGGGTTGCTGAGGACATGGAGTCTGCCTCAATGGTCCGCGATCACAAATACCTATTTACCATCAAAAAGTAACCTGCAGCACCACACCTATTTCCATCTTTAGGGGGAAAGACGGTGATCCAATCTCCGACCCCCAGGAACAGGTTTGCAAATTTGCTGAACATTTCTGTGAGGTTCTGGGGGAGGGGGAATCCCTCAGCCTGGAAAACATTATGGGACAAAGTGGGGATGACCCTGCTGAGGCTTGTGGTGCCTCAAATATTGGAGGAGGAAGTCAGCCCCTGTGAGTGGCTGGCTGAGGTGCCATCCGTTGAGGAAGTACTGAAGGCGATCCAGAGTCTGAGACCAGGAAAGGCGCCGGGCAGAGATGATCTCCCAAGCGAAATGCTGAGGGAGGGTGGCGTTTGTGTGAAGACTGCCCTACATGACATTATAAGAACAGTCTGGGCAACTGGAGGGGTTCCGTAGGATTGGAAGGATGCCCTGGTGGTCCCCCTCTTTAAGAAGGTGGACCGCACAGACTGTAACGACTATGGGGGCATCTCACTCCTCATTGTGCCGGGAAAGGTCCTGGCAAGGATTATTCAACATCGCCTTGCCAGGCATGCTGAGGAGAGGCTTGCGGAGCACCAATGCAGATTCAGGAAAAGGCGGTCCTGCACAGATGCCATATTTTCTGTCCATCTGCTACAGCAGAGGTGTAGGGAATTCCCACAAGACCTACATCTCTGCTTTATTGACCTGGTCAAGGCCTATGATACCATCAGTAGGCCTGGTCTCTGGGTTGTTCTTCGTGCTTTTGGAGTCCCTGACCCTCTGCTCACGATCATTAAGGACCTTCATGATGGTGAGCGGGCCCGGGTAAAACTACGTGGCCGGGAGTCAGAGCCATTCCCTGTACACCTTGGGGTGCGACACGGATGTTCTCTGGCTCCCACATTATTTAACATCTTTTTTGACCACGTAGTTCGTGAAGCCTTCAATAACTGTACCAGGGGAATCTCCATTTGGCACAGATATAAAGGGAGGCTGATCAAACCATGAAGAAGGACCCTCTTGAGGAGCCTTTCAAAACCATCACTTTACCCTACATTGCGGGGATCACAAAAAAGATCTCCAAAATCTGGAATAAACACAAGATCCAGGTCCGTTTCAACACATTACATAAAATCCGTGATCTGGTTCCGTCTGTAAAAGATGTGATTCCGGACATACAGTATCCTGGTGTCTACAAACTAAGTTGCCTCTGTGGTAGTAGTTACATTGGAGAAACCAAATGCCATGTCTCGGACCGCATTCGTGAACACAAAGCAGACCTTAAACACGGTAGGACCAACACCTCGGCCGTGGCAGATCATTGTTATAATTCAGTAGGCTCACATGACATTGACTTTTCCAAGACAGAGGTTATTTGTAAGCCATCTGGCTACCATGAGAGATTCGTTCATGAGGCTATCCACATATACAAGCACAGAGACAATTTCAACCGAGAAGATGGATTCTGCCTTAGCAATCATTGGAAAGATTTGATTAACCATTTTAGGTCTTAATTGATTGGTCACGCTTTCAGTGGCTTTCAGACAACATACATTAATTTTTCGTCTCCCCCCTCCTCTTTTCAGAACATAGATGGACTAGTCCTTCTAAATAAACTGCCAAATCGCTGCGCATGGCGCTGACGTTTTTTCATAAATAAAAAAACCGTTTTTAAAATAAATAAATAAATGCGAACCGACACACCTGATGACGACCAGTTTAACACGTAGGCTTTCGCGACCAATATTATTCATAATAAAGGTTTTTGGGTTAGATCGCGTTTATTTATAAATGTGTCGTAACCCTCCACCACCCGACACGGCCAATCAGCAAAGAAAAGTGTCACGTTGACAAAAGACAAATAATTCACTACTTCAGCCCACCGGTGTGTTGAAGAGTTAATCCACATTTACAGTTTGAGTACGACGTTTCGCTGGTAAATACTTCCAGCATCATCGGGCAATTCGCCAGAATGGTAAAGCCCTCGCTTGCTCCCGGTTTTATATAGAGCAGAAGAGTGACGTCATCACTTAACTCATCAGGTGCAGTGATTAGAGGCGGAGGGGGGGGTAATGTAATTATATAATCGATTAGTAATCAGTCATTGGTTATGATTAGTAATGAGTTGTAGATTAGTAATTCTTTAAATCAAAATGTAATGTGTATTATTTAATAATACGCTTCCAGGCCGCACTGAGCCGGTAGCTGTCAGAGCGATTAAAGTTATTCTTGTTCCTCTCAATTTCAATGGATTCTCTAATTAGTCTTTGCCAGTAATAATTAGTTTTACACACCACTGCAACATTGTCAAAATCAATTGAGTGTCCTTGTTGACAAGCATGTTCTGCCACTGCCGACAGTTGTGTTTGAGATAATTTAATATTTCTCTGATGTTCTTTTAGTCTTACGCTGATGTTACGTCCCGTCTGCCCAATGTAGCAGCTGCCACATGAACAATTAATCCGATATACACCTTCTGTTGATAGTTTAGGTAATGCGTCTTTAGTGCAAGATACTAGTTTTTGAATTTTGTGTACTGTACCAAATCTTACTGTAATGTTTTGCTTTTGCAAAACGCGGGCTAATTTGTCAGTTACTCCTGAGATATATGGAATTTTTATTGTTTTAACAATCTGGTCGCTTTCAGTAGTATTGCTTTGCGATCGTGATTTGGCATTCAGTGCTCTGTTAATTTGAGCATTATTGTAGCCATTCTGTCGTAGTGCGTCTTTAACGTGTTTAATCTCTCTCACTAGACTCTCACCATCTGACACTGTTTTCGCCCGATGCACGAGCGTCTTAATAAGAGAGGATTTTTGAGCTGGATGATGATGTGATTCTGCATTCAGATAGGCATCAGTGTGCGTTTGCTTTCTGTAAACGCTGTGTGTTATTTTACCGTTTAGGCCATGTCCAAGCAAAATATCTAGGAATGGGAGTGTATTATTCACCTCCATTTCCATGGTGAACTGGATGGCCGGGTTTTGTGCATTGAGATGATTTAGAAAATCATTAAGTGTATCTTTACCATGTGGCCAGACAACCAAAGTGTCATCCACATACCTAAACCAAAAGGATGGTTTTAATGTGCTCGAGGCAAGTGCTCTTATTTCAAAGTTTTCCATGTACAAATTTGCTATAGCAGGGGATAAAGGAGAACCCATTGCTGCTCCTTCCTTTTGTTTAAAGAAATCCCCTCTCCATAAGAAGTAAGTGTTATTTAAGCAATGGCCAGCAAGTTTCGGAATATCTTTTTGTAAACCGGTATTCTTTACTAGTGTATCAAGTAATTTAAGCGATTCGTCCACTGGAACCTTAGTGAATAGAGAAATCACATCAAAGCTTACCAGAATATCATCAGGAGTAAGTTTAATATCTTTAATCACATTCACAAGATGTTCTGAATTTTTTATGAATGAAGATGTCTTACCGATGTAGGGCTGTATTTGTTTGGTTATATATTTTGCTAATTGATATGTGGCAGAGCCAATTGTACTGACTATGGGTCGTAATGGGATGCCGATTTTATGAATCTTTGGTAGCCCATAGAGTCTAGGTGGTTTTGAGGCCCTTGGCTTAATTAGGTATTGCTCATTTTTAGGGATTAATGAATTTGCAATTATTGCAGTGGTCTTACGTTCTAAAGTATTAGTTGGATCTCGTTTAATTTTAATGTAGGTACTTTCCTCTAGTAAATTTCTAATTTTATTATCATAATCGGCTCGTGACATCAGTACAGTAGTGCGGCCTTTATCAGCTGCTAGGATTTGGATATCCTTATTTACACGCAGCTCTCTTAAGGCTTTTGCCTCGTTAGAGCTAATATTTACTTTTGGAACTTTGCTATTCTCAATTATTTTAGCAACCTCATGTCTAGTCATCTCTGCCTCATTATGTGGAAGGAGTCTAACTGCTGATTCTACCTCAGCAATTATCTCATCCACTGGAATTGTGCGTGGGGTAACGGCAAAGTTAAGGCCTTTAGAAAGGATAGAGACCATGTCACCGGTTAATACAGTGTTGGTCAAGTTCAGTACAGTTTTGTTTTTACATTTTTGGTTTTCAGTAGGGATTTGTTTATTATGTAGTCTAGAAAATTTATTAATTTGGTTAGTTTTTGTTAGTTTAAACACATTATCAGCCGATTGTTGTGTTATGTTATCGATTATATTCCAATAATGCATAGATACACTATTGCTTATATCTAAGTGTAACTGCTTTAGCGATTCCGAAATGTAAGATAATTCACTCCTATTGTGCTGTATTCTCTCTATTAATAATAATTCGCTAGCTTTGTGTAGTATTTGGTTAGCTTTAGAAGACTTTATGTGATGTGTTATTTTAACTGCGTTTGGTATTACCTTTGAATCTCTGCACCTTTTGAGGAACGCCAGTGAAGATATCAATTTCATCCGCTTAATGCGAAGCTTCTCCAAATCCTAGCAGCTGATAAAGGCCGCACTACTGTACTGATGTCACGAGCCGATTATGATAATAAAATTAGAAATTTACTAGAGGAAAGTACCTACATTAAAATTAAACGAGATCCAACTAATACTTTAGAACGTAAGACCACTGCAATAATTGCAAATTCATTAATCCCTAAAAATGAGCAATACCTAATTAAGCCAAGGGCCTCAAAACCACCTAGACTCTATGGGCTACCAAAGATTCATAAAATCGGCATCCCATTACGACCCATAGTCAGTACAATTGGCTCTGCCACATATCAATTAGCAAAATATA
This sequence comes from Petromyzon marinus, assembly GCF_048934315.1. Classification (NCBI taxonomy): domain Eukaryota; kingdom Metazoa; phylum Chordata; class Hyperoartia; order Petromyzontiformes; family Petromyzontidae; genus Petromyzon; species Petromyzon marinus. The sequence continues at coordinate 2,991,370 of NC_133733.1, forward strand.
TAACCAAACAAATACAGCCCTACATCGGTAAGACATCTTCATTCATAAAAAATTCAGAACATCTTGTGAATGTGATTAAAGATATTAAACTTACTCCTGATGATATTCTGGTAAGCTTTGATGTGATTTCTCTATTCACTAAGGTTCCAGTGGACGAATCGCTTAAATTACTTGATACACTAGTAAAGAATACCGGTTTACAAAAAGATATTCCGAAACTTGCTGGCCATTGCTTAAATAACACTTACTTCTTATGGAGAGGGGATTTCTTTAAACAAAAGGAAGGAGCAGCAATGGGTTCTCCTTTATCCCCTGCTATAGCAAATTTGTACATGGAAAACTTTGAAATAAGAGCACTTGCCTCGAGCACATTAAAACCATCCTTTTGGTTTAGGTATGTGGATGACACTTTGGTTGTCTGGCCACATGGTAAAGATACACTTAATGATTTTCTAAATCATCTCAATGCACAAAACCCGGCCATCCAGTTCACCATGGAAATGGAGGTGAATAATACACTCCCATTCCTAGATATTTTGCTTGGACATGGCCTAAACGGTAAAATAACACACAGCGTTTACAGAAAGCAAACGCACACTGATGCCTATCTGAATGCAGAATCACATCATCATCCAGCTCAAAAATCCTCTCTTATTAAGACGCTCGTGCATCGGGCGAAAACAGTGTCAGATGGTGAGAGTCTAGTGAGAGAGATTAAACACGTTAAAGACGCACTACGACAGAATGGCTACAATAATGCTCAAATTAACAGAGCACTGAATGCCAAATCACGATCGCAAAGCAATACTACTGAAAGCGACCAGATTGTTAAAACAATAAAAATTCCATATATCTCAGGAGTAACTGACAAATTAGCCCGCGTTTTGCAAAAGCAAAACATTACAGTAAGATTTGGTACAGTACACAAAATTCAAAAACTAGTATCTTGCACTAAAGACGCATTACCTAAACTATCAACAGAAGGTGTATATCGGATTAATTGTTCATGTGGCAGCTGCTACATTGGGCAGACGGGACGTAACATCAGCGTAAGACTAAAAGAACATCAGAGAAATATTAAATTATCTCAAACACAACTGTCGGCAGTGGCAGAACATGCTTGTCAACAAGGACACTCAATTGATTTTGACAATGTTGCAGTGGTGTGTAAAACTAATTATTACTGGCAAAGACTAATTAGAGAATCCATTGAAATTGAGAGGAACAAGAATAACTTTAATCGCTCTGACAGCTACCGGCTCAGTGCGGCCTGGAAGCGTATTATTAAATAATACACATTACATTTTGATTTAAAGAATTACTAATCTACAACTCATTACTAATCATAACCAATGACTGATTACTAATCGATTATATAATTACATTACCCCCCCCCTCCGCCTCTAATCACTGCACCTGATGAGTTAAGTGATGACGTCACTCTTCTGCTCTATATAAAACCGGGAGCAAGCGAGGGCTTTACCATTCTGGCGAATTGCCCGATGATGCTGGAAGTATTTACCAGCGAAACGTCGTACTCAAACTGTAAATGTGGATTAACTCTTCAACACACCGGTGGGCTGAAGTAGTGAATTATTTGTCTTTTGTCAACGTGACACTTTTCTTTGCTGATTGGCCGTGTCGGGTGGTGGAGGGTTACGACACATTTATAAATAAACGCGATCTAACCCAAAAACCTTTATTATGAATAATATTGGTCGCGAAAGCCTACGTGTTAAACTGACTAACCTCTATGGGGAGGATACTTTTCTTAAAACCAGAAAATTGGAGAAGCTTCGCATTAAGCGGATGAAATTGATATCTTCACTGGCGTTCCTCAAAAGGTGCAGAGATTCAAAGGTAATACCAAACGCAGTTAAAATAACACATCACATAAAGTCTTCTAAAGCTAACCAAATACTACACAAAGCTAGCGAATTATTATTAATAGAGAGAATACAGCACAATAGGAGTGAATTATCTTACATTTCGGAATCACTAAAGCAGTTACACTTAGATATAAGCAATAGTGTATCTATGCATTATTGGAATATAATCGATAACATAACACAACAATCGGCTGATAATGTGTTTAAACTAACAAAAACTAACCAAATTAATAAATTTTCTAGACTACATAATAAACAAATCCCTACTGAAAACCAAAAATGTAAAAACAAAACTGTACTGAACTTGACCAACACTGTATTAACCGGTGACATGGTCTCTATCCTTTCTAAAGGCCTTAACTTTGCCGTTACCCCACGCACAATTCCAGTGGATGAGATAATTGCTGAGGTAGAATCAGCAGTTAGACTCCTTCCACATAATGAGGCAGAGATGACTAGACATGAGGTTGCTAAAATAATTGAGAATAGCAAAGTTCCAAAAGTAAATATTAGCTCTAACGAGGCAAAAGCCTTAAGAGAGCTGCGTGTAAATAAGGATATCCAAATCCTAGCAGCTGATAAAGGCCGCACTACTGTACTGATGTCACGAGCCGATTATGATAATAAAATTAGAAATTTACTAGAGGAAAGTACCTACATTAAAATTAAACGAGATCCAACTAATACTTTAGAACGTAAGACCACTGCAATAATTGCAAATTCATTAATCCCTAAAAATGAGCAATACCTAATTAAGCCAAGGGCCTCAAAACCACCTAGACTCTATGGGCTACCAAAGATTCATAAAATCGGCATCCCATTACGACCCATAGTCAGTACAATTGGCTCTGCCACATATCAATTAGCAAAATATATAACCAAACAAATACAGCCCTACATCGGTAAGACATCTTCATTCATAAAAAATTCAGAACATCTTGTGAATGTGATTAAAGATATTAAACTTACTCCTGATGATATTCTGGTAAGCTTTGATGTGATTTCTCTATTCACTAAGGTTCCAGTGGACGAATCGCTTAAATTACTTGATACACTAGTAAAGAATACCGGTTTACAAAAAGATATTCCGAAACTTGCTGGCCATTGCTTAAATAACACTTACTTCTTATGGAGAGGGGATTTCTTTAAACAAAAGGAAGGAGCAGCAATGGGTTCTCCTTTATCCCCTGCTATAGCAAATTTGTACATGGAAAACTTTGAAATAAGAGCACTTGCCTCGAGCACATTAAAACCATCCTTTTGGTTTAGGTATGTGGATGACACTTTGGTTGTCTGGCCACATGGTAAAGATACACTTAATGATTTTCTAAATCATCTCAATGCACAAAACCCGGCCATCCAGTTCACCATGGAAATGGAGGTGAATAATACACTCCCATTCCTAGATATTTTGCTTGGACATGGCCTAAACGGTAAAATAACACACAGCGTTTACAGAAAGCAAACGCACACTGATGCCTATCTGAATGCAGAATCACATCATCATCCAGCTCAAAAATCCTCTCTTATTAAGACGCTCGTGCATCGGGCGAAAACAGTGTCAGATGGTGAGAGTCTAGTGAGAGAGATTAAACACGTTAAAGACGCACTACGACAGAATGGCTACAATAATGCTCAAATTAACAGAGCACTGAATGCCAAATCACGATCGCAAAGCAATACTACTGAAAGCGACCAGATTGTTAAAACAATAAAAATTCCATATATCTCAGGAGTAACTGACAAATTAGCCCGCGTTTTGCAAAAGCAAAACATTACAGTAAGATTTGGTACAGTACACAAAATTCAAAAACTAGTATCTTGCACTAAAGACGCATTACCTAAACTATCAACAGAAGGTGTATATCGGATTAATTGTTCATGTGGCAGCTGCTACATTGGGCAGACGGGACGTAACATCAGCGTAAGACTAAAAGAACATCAGAGAAATATTAAATTATCTCAAACACAACTGTCGGCAGTGGCAGAACATGCTTGTCAACAAGGACACTCAATTGATTTTGACAATGTTGCAGTGGTGTGTAAAACTAATTATTACTGGCAAAGACTAATTAGAGAATCCATTGAAATTGAGAGGAACAAGAATAACTTTAATCGCTCTGACAGCTACCGGCTCAGTGCGGCCTGGAAGCGTATTATTAAATAATACACATTACATTTTGATTTAAAGAATTACTAATCTACAACTCATTACTAATCATAACCAATGACTGATTACTAATCGATTATATAATTACATTACCCCCCCCCTCCGCCTCTAATCACTGCACCTGATGAGTTAAGTGATGACGTCACTCTTCTGCTCTATATAAAACCGGGAGCAAGCGAGGGCTTTACCATTCTGGCGAATTGCCCGATGATGCTGGAAGTATTTACCAGCGAAACGTCGTACTCAAACTGTAAATGTGGATTAACTCTTCAACACACCGGTGGGCTGAAGTAGTGAATTATTTGTCTTTTGTCAACGTGACACTTTTCTTTGCTGATTGGCCGTGTCGGGTGGTGGAGGGTTACGACACATTTATAAATAAACGCGATCTAACCCAAAAACCTTTATTATGAATAATATTGGTCGCGAAAGCCTACGTGTTAAACTGACTAACCTCTATGGGGAGGATACTTTTCTTAAAACCAGAAAATTGGAGAAGCTTCGCATTAAGCGGATGAAATTGATATCTTCACTGGCGTTCCTCAAAAGGTGCAGAGATTCAAAGGTAATACCAAACGCAGTTAAAATAACACATCACATAAAGTCTTCTAAAGCTAACCAAATACTACACAAAGCTAGCGAATTATTATTAATAGAGAGAATACAGCACAATAGGAGTGAATTATCTTACATTTCGGAATCGCTAAAGCAGTTACACTTAGATATAAGCAATAGTGTATCTATGCATTATTGGAATATAATCGATAACATAACACAACAATCGGCTGATAATGTGTTTAAACTAACAAAAACTAACCAAATTAATAAATTTTCTAGACTACATAATAAACAAATCCCTACTGAAAACCAAAAATGTAAAAACAAAACTGTACTGAACTTGACCAACACTGTATTAACCGGTGACATGGTCTCTATCCTTTCTAAAGGCCTTAACTTTGCCGTTACCCCACGCACAATTCCAGTGGATGAGATAATTGCTGAGGTAGAATCAGCAGTTAGACTCCTTCCACATAATGAGGCAGAGATGACTAGACATGAGGTTGCTAAAATAATTGAGAATAGCAAAGTTCCAAAAGTAAATATTAGCTCTAACGAGGCAAAAGCCTTAAGAGAGCTGCGTGTAAATAAGGATATCCAAATCCTAGCAGCTGATAAAGGCCGCACTACTGTACTGATGTCACGAGCCGATTATGATAATAAAATTAGAAATTTACTAGAGGAAAGTACCTACATTAAAATTAAACGAGATCCAACTAATACTTTAGAACGTAAGACCACTGCAATAATTGCAAATTCATTAATCCCTAAAAATGAGCAATACCTAATTAAGCCAAGGGCCTCAAAACCACCTAGACTCTATGGGCTACCAAAGATTCATAAAATCGGCATCCCATTACGACCCATAGTCAGTACAATTGGCTCTGCCACATATCAATTAGCAAAATATATAACCAAACAAATACAGCCCTACATCGGTAAGACATCTTCATTCATAAAAAATTCAGAACATCTTGTGAATGTGATTAAAGATATTAAACTTACTCCTGATGATATTCTGGTAAGCTTTGATGTGATTTCTCTATTCACTAAGGTTCCAGTGGACGAATCGCTTAAATTACTTGATACACTAGTAAAGAATACCGGTTTACAAAAAGATATTCCGAAACTTGCTGGCCATTGCTTAAATAACACTTACTTCTTATGGAGAGGGGATTTCTTTAAACAAAAGGAAGGAGCAGCAATGGGTTCTCCTTTATCCCCTGCTATAGCAAATTTGTACATGGAAAACTTTGAAATAAGAGCACTTGCCTCGAGCACATTAAAACCATCCTTTTGGTTTAGGTATGTGGATGACACTTTGGTTGTCTGGCCACATGGTAAAGATACACTTAATGATTTTCTAAATCATCTCAATGCACAAAACCCGGCCATCCAGTTCACCATGGAAATGGAGGTGAATAATACACTCCCATTCCTAGATATTTTGCTTGGACATGGCCTAAACGGTAAAATAACACACAGCGTTTACAGAAAGCAAACGCACACTGATGCCTATCTGAATGCAGAATCACATCATCATCCAGCTCAAAAATCCTCTCTTATTAAGACGCTCGTGCATCGGGCGAAAACAGTGTCAGATGGTGAGAGTCTAGTGAGAGAGATTAAACACGTTAAAGACGCACTACGACAGAATGGCTACAATAATGCTCAAATTAACAGAGCACTGAATGCCAAATCACGATCGCAAAGCAATACTACTGAAAGCGACCAGATTGTTAAAACAATAAAAATTCCATATATCTCAGGAGTAACTGACAAATTAGCCCGCGTTTTGCAAAAGCAAAACATTACAGTAAGATTTGGTACAGTACACAAAATTCAAAAACTAGTATCTTGCACTAAAGACGCATTACCTAAACTATCAACAGAAGGTGTATATCGGATTAATTGTTCATGTGGCAGCTGCTACATTGGGCAGACGGGACGTAACATCAGCGTAAGACTAAAAGAACATCAGAGAAATATTAAATTATCTCAAACACAACTGTCGGCAGTGGCAGAACATGCTTGTCAACAAGGACACTCAATTGATTTTGACAATGTTGCAGTGGTGTGTAAAACTAATTATTACTGGCAAAGACTAATTAGAGAATCCATTGAAATTGAGAGGAACAAGAATAACTTTAATCGCTCTGACAGCTACCGGCTCAGTGCGGCCTGGAAGCGTATTATTAAATAATACACATTACATTTTGATTTAAAGAATTACTAATCTACAACTCATTACTAATCATAACCAATGACTGATTACTAATCGATTATATAATTACATTACCCCCCCTCCGCCTCTAATCACTGCACCTGATGAGTTAAGTGATGACGTCACTCTTCTGCTCTATATAAAACCGGGAGCAAGCGAGGGCTTTACCATTCTGGCGAATTGCCCGATGATGCTGGAAGTATTTACCAGCGAAACGTCGTACTCAAACTGTAAATGTGGATTAACTCTTCAACACACCGGTGGGCTGAAGTAGTGAATTATTTGTCTTTTGTCAACGTGACACTTTTCTTTGCTGATTGGCCGTGTCGGGTGGTGGAGGGTTACGACACATTTATAAATAAACGCGATCTAACCCAAAAACCTTTATTATGAACTGATGACGACCGTTTGTGTTATGGTCGAAACGTCGTGAGAATTTTTTGTTGTTTTATATATTTTATTATTTTATTGTTTCCCTTCAACGTGACTTTACCGAAAGAGCTAAGAATATGAATTACTGCAGTCACGAAAGCTTTAAATCAAAATAGCTGCTCATTCAGAGGAGGAGTTGGAGACACTGCTGCTGAGACTGGAGCATGCCACTAAGAGATGGGGCCTTGCCATCAGCCTCACCAAAACTAAGCACCTGCCTGGGTATTTTGTACCATCGCACACTCCACCCCCACAACTCCCAATAGGTGATGGACCCCCCTAATGGAACATCTTCACCGGTTAGAAACATTTTGGCTAGCCTCCCTATGACCCATCCTAGGTTTAACCAGGCTGGATTGTATGAGGAGCTCACAAATCTTTGAAAGATCTGGGCAAGGTCCCATCGGTGAGCTCCTCCGGCAGGCAAGGCTGCGTTGGCTGGGTCATGTAGCCCGCATGCCCAGCCACCGCATGACGAAACAGCTTTTGTTCGGCCGGATAGAGGGGGCTAAACGGGCGCGGCACGGGCTAGAGAAGAGATGGAGTGACTTGGAACAGGAGGACGTGGAGCTGAGTGGACTTGCCGATGACTGGTACCAGCAGTGTCAAGATCGGCCTCTGTGGAGGAGGCTCGTGAAGGACGCTACTGGGCAGTTGGAGGTAGTTGCCCTCCAACAACAACGGAGGGCGGAGGAGCGACGCTCACAACAACGAGCGGAGCGCCGGGTGACTAAAACACAGCAGGATGGCACAGTAGGGGGCACAGGTGGTGCATCAGCCAGTCATATCAGTCATCTCAGTCAGTCGACCCGTAGAACTTGGGTCTGCCCCGTGACTTCCTGCCAGCGGGCGTTCGACATGGCCTCAAGGTGCACATGGCCTGGCACAAGCGTCGTGGTGACGTCACCGCCACTTAGTGGCGAATGGCGGTTGTTGGTCTTGTTGTTGTGTCTGTGTGTGTGCAGCAAAGTGCAGGAGGAGGAACTGCGTGAGAACCATCCGTACTTCGACACGCCGCTCTTCCTGGTAGGACGAGAGCATCGCTTCCGCAAGATCTGCAGAGTGGTGGTGCGGGCGCGCTTCAACCTGTACGGAGATCACACAGTCACTCACACAGTCACTCACTTACACAGTCACTCACACAGTCACTCACACAGTCATTCACTCACACACTCACTCACACAATCACTCACTCACACAATCACTCACTCACACAGTCACTCACTCACACACTCACTCACACAGTCACTCACTTACACAGTCACTCACACAGTCACTCACTTACACAGTCACTCACTTACACAGTCACTCACACAGTCATTCACTCACCCACTCACTCACACACTCACTCACTCACACAGTCACTCACTCACACACTCACTCACTCACTCACACACTCACTCACTCACTCAGACACACAGTCACTCATTCAGACTCACTCACTTACACACTCACTCACTCACACTTGCTCACTCACAGCCACACACACACTCACGCTCTCTCACACACTCACACAGTCACTCACTCACACTCTCACTCGCTCATTCACACTCACTCACACTCACTCACTCGCTCACTCAGACTTGCTCACTCACACACACTCGCTCACTCGCTCACTCGCTCACTCACTGACTCGCTCGCTCATTCACACTCGTTCACTCACACTCACTCACCCTCACTCGCTCACTCCCACTCGCTAACTCCTACTCACACACTCGCTCGCTCACACTCGCTCACTCACACTTGCTCTCTCACTGACTCGCTCGCTCGCTCACTCACTGACTCGCTCACATTCACGCTCGCGAACTCACACTCACTCACTCGCTCGTTCACTCGCTCGCTCGCACTCAATCACACTTGCTGATTCGCTCACTAACTCACTCACACTCGCTCACTCACTCTCTCACACTCACTCACACTCTCTCACACTCACTCACACTCGCCTACACTCACTAGATCTGGAGCGGGCACACTGTTGGAGTGGGCACACCATCCTTAGGGGAAAGAACGGTGATCCGATCGCCGATCCACAGGTAGAGGTTTTGCAGATTTGCTGAGCATTTCTGTGAGGTCCTGGCCGAGGGGAAATCCTTCACTCATGAAAACATTATGGGGAAAAGTGGGGATGACCCTGCCGAGGCTGCGGTGCCTCGAATATCGAAAGAAGTTGTCACCCCTTGTGAGTGGCTGGCTGAGGTGCCATCCATTGAGGAAGTACTGAAGGCGATCCAGAGTCTGAGACCAGGAAAAGCCCCGGGCAGAGATGATCTCCTAAGCGAAATGCTGAGGGAGGGTGGCTTTTGTGCGCAGACTGCCCTATATGACATCATAACAACAGTCTGGCCCACTGGATGAGTTCCGCACGATTGGAAGGATGCCCTGGTGGTCCCCCTCTTTAAGAAGAAGGGGGACCGCACAGACTGTAACAACTACAGGGGCATCTCACTCCTCAGTGTGCCGGGAAAGGTCCTGGCAAGGATTATTAAACTTCGCCTGGCTAGGCACGCTGAGGAGAGGCTTGCGGAGCCCCAATGTGGTTTCAGGCCAGGGCGGTCCTGCACAGATGCCATATTTTTTGTATGTTTGGTACAGCAGCGGTGTAGGGAATTCCAACAAAACCTACATCTCTGCTTTAGTGACCTGGTCAAGGCCTATGATACAATCAATAGGCCAAGGCTCTGGGTTGTTCTTCATGCTTTCGGAGTCCCTGACTCTCTGATCGCGATCATTAAGGACCTTCATGATGGTGAGCGGGCCCGGGTAGAACTACATGGCCGGGAGTCGGAGCCATTCCCTGTTCACCTTTGGGTGCAACAGGGATGACCTCTGGCTCCCACATTATTTATCATTTTTTTTTTACCACGTTGTTCAAGAAGCCTTCCATGGATGTACCGGAGGAATCTCCATCTGGTACAGATACAATGGGAGGCTGATCGATGCCCGGGTGCGGTCGAGGGATATTGGTCAACCACGTTACGTATGCCGATGATCTGGTGATTGCTGCTCACTTAGAGGAAGTGCCACTGCTGAACCTGGAGCTTGCCACTAAGAGGTGGGGCCTTATCATGAGCCCAACCAAAACTAAGCACCTCCCTGGATATTTTATGCCATCAAACTCTCCACCTCCTCAACTCCCAATTGGTGATGTGGCAGTTATGGAGTGGAAAGTTTCCCATACCTGAACAGTGTGCTCATGACCATCTCCGGTTTGACAGCAGAGGTCTCACTACGAATCAGTCGAGCGGCAATATCTTTTCATCGGTTGCGTAAAGCTGTGTGGAAGCTACCTGGTCTGTCGCTCCGCACTAAGCTTCGGGTCTTCTCAGCCACGGTCATTCCCTCCCTTCTCTACGCTTGCGAAACGTGGACCCCCCTAATGGAACATCTTCGCCGGTTAGAAACATTTAGGCTGGCCTGCCTACGATCTATCCTGGGTTTAACCAAGCTGAATTGTGTGAGGAGCTCACAAATCCTTGAAAGATCTGGGCAAGGTCCCATCGGTGAGCTCCTACTGCAGGCAAGGCTGCGTTGGCTGGGTCATGTAGCCCGCATGCCCAGCCACCGCATGCCGAAACAGCTTTTGTTCGGCCGGATCGAGCGATGCTCACAACAACGAGCGGAGCTCTGGGTGGCTAAAACACAGCAAGTTGGCACAGTACGGGGCACAGTACGGGGCACAGGTGGTGCATCGGCCAGTCGTCTCAGTCGACCCTTGGCACCTGGGTCTGTCCCGTGACCTCCTGCCAGCGGGCGTTCGACACTTCACGTGATAGCCTCAACGTGCACATGGCCTAGCACAAGCGTCGTGGTGACGTCACCGCCACTTAGTGGCGAATGGCGGTTGTTGTTGTTGTGTGTGTACGTGTACATCTGTGTGTGTGTGTGTACGTGTCTGTGTGTGTGTATGTAGGCTAACAACCGACCCGGTCACAGGAGCGGTTAAGCACACGCGCTACCACCAGCTGTAGTGAGTAACACGCACGACAACCACTCTGTGTCCCTCTCTCCGAGTCGGCCATAGGTCCACTCAGCCTTAAAACTAATACCCGGTGTGGTATGCACGTGTGTGTGTGTGATACACATCAACACTGGGGGGAAGATAAAGGTGGCCGGGGAGCGGGCATGGTGCTCTTTATAGGCGCTGCTGCTACTCGCTACTCACAGCACTTGCCCCTACAGTCTGTTAGAGGCTACACGGGGGATTTTTGTCTGTGTCTACCTTCACAGGCGCTGCTGCTACTCGCTACTAACAGCACTTGCCCCTGCAGTCTGTTAGAAGCTACACGGGGGATCTTTGTCTGTGTCTACCTTCATAGGCGCTGCTGCTACTCGCTACTCACAGCACTTGCCCCTACAGCCTGTTAGAGGCTACACGGGGGACTTTTGTCCGTGTCTACCTTCACAGGTGCTGCTGCTACTCGCTACTCACAGCACTTGCCCGTACAGTCTGTTAGAGGCTACACGGGAGATCTTTGTCTGTGTCTACCTTCATAGGTGCTGCTGCTACTCGCTACTTACAGCACTTGCCCCTATAGTCTGTTAGAGACTATACGGGGGACCTTTGTCGTGTCTACCTTCACAGGCGCTGCTGGTACTCGCTACTCACAGCACTTGCCCCTGCAGTCTGTTAGAGGCTACACGGGGGACCTTTGTCTGTGTCTACCTTCACAGGTGCTGCTGCTACTCGCTACTCACAGCACTTGCCCCTACAGTCTGTTAGAGGCTACACAGGGGACCTTTGTCTGTGTGTGTAGGTGCTGCTACTCACTACTAACAACACTTGCCCCTAGTCTGTTAGAGGCTACCTGGGGGACCTTTGTCTGTGTGTGTGTGCGTTCCAGTGAGCTCATGGGCCTGGTGACGTACCTGGACTGGGTGATGATCGTGGTCACCATCACCTCCTGCGTCTCCATCATGTTCGAGTCTCCCTACCTCCTCGTCATGAGGTCTCCCATGCTGCAGGTGGGTGGGGTTAGGGGTGGGGTTAGGGGTGTGGTTAGGGGTGTGGTTAGGGGTGGGGTTAGGGGTGTGGTTAAGGGTGGGGTTAGGGGTGTGGTTAGGGGTGTGGTTAGGGGTGGGGTTGGGGGTGGGGTTGGGGGTGGGGTTAGGGGTGTGGTTAGGGGTGTGGTTAGGGGTGGGGTTGGGGGTGGGGGTGGGGTTGGGGGTGTGGTTAGGGGTGTGGTTAAGGGTGGGGTTAGGGGTGTGGTTAAGGGTGGGGTTAGGGGTGTGGTTAGGGGTGTGGTTAAGGGTGGATTAGGGGTGGGGTTAGGGGTGGGGTTGGGGGTGGGGTTGGGGTTGGGGTTAGGGGTGGGGTTAGGGGTGGGGTTATGGGTGGGATTAGGGGTGGGGTTAGGTGGGTTGGGGTTAGAGGGGGTTTGGGTTAGGGGGGTTGGGGTTAGGTGGGTTGGGGTTAAGGGTGTGGTTAGGGGTTTGGGTTAGGGGTGGGGTTAGGGGTGGGGTTAGGGGTGGGGTTAGGGGTGGGGTTGGGGGTGTGCTTAGGGGTGGGGTTAGGGGGGTTGGGGTTAGGGGTGGGGTTAGGGGTGGGGTTAGGGGTGGGGTTAGGGGTGGGGTTAGGGGTGGGGTTTGGGGTGGGGTTGGGGGTGTGGTTAGGGGTGGGGTTAGGGGGGTTGGGGTTATGGGTGGGGTTAGGGGTGTGGTTATGGGTGGGGATGGGGGTGGGGTTGGGGGTGGGGTTGGGGGGGTGGTTAGGGGTGTGGTTAAAGGTGGGGTTATGGGTGTGGTTAAGGGTGGGGTTAGGGGTGGGGTTAGGGGTGGGGTTGGGGTTAGGGGTGGGGTTAGGGGTGGGGTTATGGGTGGGGTTAGGGGTGGGGTTAGGGGTGTGGTTAGGGGTTTGGGTTAGGGGGGTTGGGGTTAGGGGTGGGGTTAGGGGTGGGGTTAGGGGTGGGGTTGGGGGTGTGGTTAGGGGTGGGGTTAGGGGGGTTGGGGTTAGGGGTGGGGTTAGGGGTGGGGTTAGGGGTGGGGTTTGGGGTGGGGTTGGGGGTGTGGTTAGGGGTGGGGTTAGGGGGGTTGGGGTTATGGGTGGGGTTAGGGGTGGGTTTAGGGGTGGGGTTTGGGGTGGGGTTTGGGGTGGGGTTAGGGGTGTTGTTTGGTGGTGGGGTTATGGGTGGGGTTAGAGGGGGGTTGGGTTAGGGGGGTTGGGGTTAGGTGGGTTGGGGTTAGGGGTGTGGTTAGGGGTTTGGGTTAGGGGTGGGGTTAGGGGTGGGGTTAGGGGTGGGGTTAGGGTGGGTTGGGGTTAGGGGTGGGGTTAGGGGTGGGGTTATGGATGGGGTTAGGTGGGTTGTGGTTAGAGGAGGTTGGGGTTAGGGTTAGGGGTGTGGTTAGGGGTGGGGTTATGGGTGGGGTTAGAGGGGGTTTGGGTTAGGGGGGTTGGGGTTAGGTGGGTTGGGGTTAGGGGTGTGGTTAGGGGTTTGGGTTAGGGGTGGGGTTATAGGTGGGGTTAGGGGTGGGGTTAGGGGTGGGGTTAGGGTGGGTTGGGGTTAGGGGTGGGGTTAGGGGTGGGGTTATGGGTGGGGTTAGGTGGGTTGGGGTTAGAGGGGGTTGGGGTTAGGGTTGTGTAAAGGTCCGTGTTTCCCTCTGCGTCCCCCTCTGCGTCCCCCCATCACTTCATGTGACACCGCGTGACCCCGCATGACCTCGTGTCTACCCCCCGTGACCCAACAATGACCCTTCGTGACCCCACATGAACCCGTGACCCCATGCCCCTCGCGTGACCCCACCTGACCCACCGTGACCTCGTGACCCCGCCAGGTGACCGAGTACATCTTCGTGATCTTCATGAGCGTGGAGCTGCTGCTGAAGATCCTGGCGGACGGCCTCTTCTTCACGCCCACGGCCATCATCAAGGACTTCGGCGGGGTCATGGACATCTTCATCTACCTGGTACCCTCTCACCTACCCTGCTACCCCCTCACTCTCATGCCTGGTACCCCCTCACCTACCCTGCCACCCCCTCACTCTCATGCCTGGTACCCCTGACCTACCCTGCTACCACCCTCACTCTCATACCTGGTACCCCCTCACCTACCCTGCTACCCCCTCACTCTCATGCCTGGTACCCCCTCACCTACCCTGCTACCCCCTCACCTACCCTGCTACCCCCTCACTCTCATACCTGGTACCCCCTCACCTACCCTGCTACCACCCTCACTCTCATGCCTGGTACCCCCTCACCTACCCTGCTACCCCCTCACTCTCATACCTGGTACCCCCTCACCTACCCTGCTACCACCCTCACTCGGCTACCCTGGTTCCCATGGACATCTTGGTCTTGCTGGTACAGGCTGGGTGTGAGTCTGTGTCTCAGGCTGGGTGTGAGTCTGTGTCTCAGGCTGGGTGTGAGTCCGTGTCTTAGGCTGGGTGTGAGGCTATGTCTCAGGCTGGGTGTGAGTCTGTGTCTCAGGCTGGGTGTGAGTCCGTGTCTCAGGCTGGGTGTGAGTCTGTGTCTCAGGCTGGCTGTGAGTCTGTGTCTCAGGCTGGGTGTGAGTCTGTGTATCAGGCTGGCTGTGAGTCCGTGTCTCAGGCTGGGTGTGAGTCTGTGTCTCAGGCTGGGTGTGAGTCTGTGTCTCAGGCTGGGTGTGAGTCTGTGTCTCAGGCTGGCTGTGAGTCTGTGTCTCAGGCTAGGTGTGAGTCTGTGTCTCAGGCTGGGTGTGAGTCTGTGTCTCAGGCTGGGTGTGAGTCTGTGTCTCAGGCTGGGTGTGAGTCTGTGTCTCAGGCTGGGTGTGAGTCTGTGTCTCAGGCTGGCTGTGAGTCTGTGTCTCAGGCTGGGTGTGAGTCTGTGTCTCAGGCTGGGTGTGAGTCTGTGTCTCAGGCTGGGTGAGTCTATCTCAGGCTGGGTGTGAGTCTGTGTCTCAGGCTGGGTGTGAGTCTGTGTCTCAGGCTGGGTGTGAGTCTGTGTCTCAGGCTGGGTGAGTCTGTGTCTCAGGCTAGGTGTGAGTCTGTGTCTCAGGCTGGGTGTGAGTCCGTGTCTCAGGCTGGGTGTGAGTCTGTGTCTCAGGCTGGGTGTGAGTTTGTGTCTCAGGCTGGGAAAGTCTGTGTCTCAGGCTAGGTGTGAGTCTGTGTCTCAGGCTGGGTGTGAGTCCGTGTCTCAGGCTGGGTGTGAGTCTGTGTCTCAGGCTGGCTGTGAGTCTGCATCTCAGGCTGGGTGAGTCTGTGTCTCAGGCTGGGTGTGAGTCTGTGTCTCAGGCTGGGTGTGAGTCTGTGTCTCAGGCTGGGTGTGAGTCTGTGTCTCAGGCTGGGTGTGAGTCCGTGTCTCAGGCTGGGTGTGAGTCTGTGTCTCAGGCTGGCTGTGAGTCTGTGTCTCAGGCTGGGTGTGAGTCTGTGTATCAGGCTAGCTGTGAGTCCGTGTCTCAGGCTGGGTGTGAGTCTGTGTCTCAGGCTGGGTGTGAGTCTGTGTCTCAGGCTGGGTGTGAGTCTGTGTCTCAGGCTGGCTGTGAGTCTGTGTCTCAGGCTGGGTGTGAGTCTGTGTCTCAGGCTGGGTGTGAGTCTGTGTCTCAGGCTGGGTGTGAGTCTGTGTCTCAGGCTGGGTGTGAGTCTGTGTCTCAGGCTGGGTGTGAGTCTGTGTCTCAGGCTGGCTGTGAGTCTGTGTCTCAGGCTGGGTGTGAGTCTGTGTCTCAGGCTGGGTGTGAGTCTGTGTCTCAGGCTGGGTGTGAGTCTGTGTCTCAGGCTGGGTGTGAGTCTGTGTCTCAGGCTGGGTGAGTCTGTGTCTCAGGCTAGGTGTGAGTCTGTGTCTCAGGCTGGGTGTGAGTCCGTGTCTCAGGCTGGGTGTGAGTCTGTGTCTCAGGCTGGGTGTGAGTTTGTGTCTCAGGCTGGGAAAGTCTGTGTCTCAGGCTAGGTGTGAGTCTGTGTCTCAGGCTGGGTGTGAGTCCGTGTCTCAGGCTGGGTGTGAGTCTGTGTCTCAGGCTGGCTGTGAGTCTGCGTCTCAGGCTGGGTGAGTCTGTGTCTCAGGCTGGGTGTGAGTCTGTGTCTCAGGCTGGGTGTGAGTCTGTGTCTCAGGCTGGGTGTGAGTCTGTGTCTCAGGCTGGGTGTGAGTCTGTGTCTCAGGCTGGGTGTGAGTCTGTGTCTCAGGCTGGCTGTGAGTCTGTGTCTCAGGCTGGGTGTGAGTCTGTGTCTCAGGCTGCCCTGTGAGTCCGCGTCTCAGGCTGGCCTGTGAGTCCGCGTCTCAGGCTGGGTGTAGGAGAGCCCGTTGCTCAGTTTTTGGTGTAGCTGAGTCTGTGGCTGGCTCAGTGTGTGAGTCGGTGGCTCGTGGCCATACCCTTCGACGCCATTGCAGGTTAGCCTCATCTTCCTGTGCTGGCTTCCGCGCTCGGTGGCGCCCAGCTCGGGCGTGCAGCTGCTGCTGGTGCTGCGCTGCCTCCGACCCCTGCGCATCTTCAAGCTCGTGCCGCAGATGAGGAAGGTGGTGAGGGAGGTGTTCAGCGGGTTCAAGGAGATCTTCCTGGTGAGGAATGCTCGCAGAACGCGGCCTGCGGCATTGACGCCACTCCGCGTGGGCAAGCCTGTTTTAGCATGAAGTCTGTTTTTTTCCGCGTCGCATCGATCGTCGTGGCGATCTGCGCCGGTAGGAGGACCCTCCGGCGTCGTCAGCGTCACCGGCAACGAGGACGATGACAATCTCGTCGTGACTCTGACGATGACGGCGATCGTCGTGGCTCTGTGACCCCGAGGCCCCGTGACCCCGGGGCCCTGTGACCTCGAGGTTCTGTGACCCCGAGGCTCTGTGACCCTGAGACTCTAACCCTGAGGCTCTGTAACCACGAGGCTCTGTAACCACGAGGCTCTGTAACCACGAGGCCCTGTAACCACGTGGCTCTGTGACCCTGAGGCTCTGTGACCACGTGACTCTGTAACCCTGAGGCTCTGTGACCACGTGGCTCTGTAACCCTGAGGCCCTGTGACCACGAGGCTCTGTAACCCTGAGGCTCTGTGACCACGTGACTCTGTAACCCTGAGGCTCTGTGACCACGTGGCTCTGTGACCACGTGGCTCTGTAACCTGAGGCCCTGTGACCACGAGGCTCTGTAACCCTGAGGCTCTGTGATCACGTGACTCTGTAACCACGTGGCTCTGTAACCACGAGGCTCTGTGACCACGTGACTCTGTAACCACGTGACTCTGTGACCCTGAGGCTCTGTAACCATGTGACTCTGTAACCCTGAGGTTCTGTAACCACGTGACTCTGTGACCACGTGACTCTGTAACCCTGAGACTCTGTAACCACGTGACTCTGTAACCCTGAGACTCTGTAACCACGTGGCTCTGTAACCACGAGGCTCTGTAACCCTGAGGCTCTGTGACTACGTGACTCTGTAACCCTGAGGCTCTGTGACCCTGAGACTCTGTAACCACGAGGCTCTGTGACCCTGAGGCTCTGTAACCACGTGACTCTGTGACCCCGAGGCCCTGTGACCCTGAGGCTCTGTAACCACGAGGCTCTGTAACCACGTGACTCTGTGACCCTGAGACTCTGTAACCCTGAGGCTCTGTAACCACGTGACTCTGTAACCCTGAGGCTCTGTAACCACGTGACTCTGTCACCCTGAGGCTCTGTGACCACGTGACTCTGTAACCACGAGGCTCTGTGACCCTGAGGCTCTGTAACCCTGAGACTCTGTGACCACGTGGCTCTGTAACCCTGAGGCTCTGTAACCACGTGGCTCTGTAACCCTGAGGCTCTGTAACCACGTGACTCTGTAACCACGTGGCTCTGTAACCCTGAGGCTCTGTAACCACGTGGCTCTGTAACCCTGAGGCTCTGTAACCACGTGACTCTGTAACCACGTGGCTCTGTGACCCTGAGGCTCTGTAACCACGAGGCTCTGTAACCACGTGGCTCTGTAACCCTGAGGCTCTGTAACCCTGAGGCTCTGTAACCACGAGGCTCTGTAACCACGAGGCTGTCTAACCACGTGACTCTGTGACCCCGAGGCCCTGTGACCCCGAGGCTCTGTGACCACGTGACTCTGTAACCACGTGACTCTGTCACCCTGAGGCTCTGTAACCACGTGGCTCTGTAACCACGTGGCTCTGTAACCACGAGGCTCTGTAACCACGAGGCTCTGTAACCACGTGGCTCTGTAACCACGAGGCTCTGTAACCACGTGACTCTGTAACCCTGAGGCTCTGTAACCACGTGACTCTGCAACCCTGAGGCTCTGTAACCACGAGGCTGTCTAACCACGTGACTCTGTAACCCTGAGGCTCTGTGACCCTGAGGCTCTGTGACCACGTGGCTCTGTAACCACGTGACTCTGTGACCACGTGGCTCTGTAACCACGTGACTGTAACCACGTGGCTCTGTAACCCTGAGGCCCTGTAACCTGCGCTCTCCCAGGTCTCCATCCTCCTGCTCACCCTCATGTTCGTTTTCGCGAGCTTCGGGGTTCAGCTGTTTGCGGGGAAACTCGCAAAGTGCAACGACCCCCACGTCGTGCTCGAGGTGAGAGACGGCCTCCGTTCACTCCGCTACGCTACATGGTACTCTACACTGCACGCTACACTACGCTGCGCTACACTACACTATGCGGTACACTACACGCTATACTACGCGCTATACTACACTATGCTTCGCAACGTGGTACGCCACACGCTACACTACGTGCTACACTACACACTACACTACACGTTACACTACACGATGCTGCATGCAACACTGCGTACTGCACTACACTGCTTTACATACTGCTCGCTACACTACACGCTATACTACATGCTACGCTACATGCTACACGACAGTACACGGTACACTACACGCCACACTACGCTAAACACACTACACTACGCTCCACGGTACATTATGCTACACGCGACACTACATGCTAAACTACACTACAGTACCGTGTGTAGTTAGCCTGGTGGTCCACCACCATAGTGTGTAGTTATCCTGGTGGTCCACCACCATAGGGTGTAGTTAGCCTGGTGGTCCACCACCATAGTGTGTAGTTAGCCTGGTGGTCCACCACCATAGTGTGTAGTTAGCCTGGTGGTCCACCACCATAGTGTGTAGTTAGCCTGGTGGTCCACCACCATAGGGTGTAGTTAGCCTGGTGGTCCACCACCATAGTGTGTAGTTAGCCTGGTGGTCCACCACCATAGTGTGTAGTTAGCCTGGTGGTCCACCACCATAGTGTGTAGTTAGCCGGGTGGTCCACCACCATCGTGTGTAGTTAGCCTGGTGGTCCACCACCATAGTGTGTAGTTAGCCTGGTGGTCCACCACCATAGTGTGTAGTTAGCCTGGTGGCCCACCACCATAGTGTGTAGTTAGCCTGGTGGTCCACCACCATAGTGTGTAGTTAGCCGGGTGGTCCACCACCATCGTGTGTAGTTAGCCTGGTGGTCCACCACCATAGTGTGTAGTTAGCCTGGTGGTCCACCACTATAGTGTGTAGTTAGCCGGGTGGTCCACCACCATAGTGTGTAGTTAACCTGGTGGTCCACCACTATAGTGTGTAGTTAGCCTGGTGGTCCACCACCATAGTGTGTAGTTAGCCTGGTGGCCCACCACCATAGTGTATAGTTAGCCTGGTGGTCCACCACCATAGTGTGTAGTTAGCCTGGTGGTCCACCACCATAGTGTGTAGTTAGCCTGGTGGTCCACCACCATAGTGTGTAGTTAGCCGGGTGGTCCACCACCATCGTGTGTAGTTAGCCTGGTGGTCCACCACCATAGTGTGTAGTTAGCCTGGTGGTCCACCACTATAGTGTGTAGTTAGCCTGGTGGTCCACCACTATAGTGTGTAGTTAGCCGGGTGGTCCACCACCATAGTGTGTAGTTAACCTGGTGGTCCACCACTATAGTGTGTAGTTAGCCTGGTGGTCCACCACTATAGTGTGTAGTTAGCCGGGTGGTCCACCACCATAGTGTGTAGTTAGCCTGGTGGTCCACCACCATAGTGTGTAGTTAGCCTGGTGGTCCACCACTATAGTGTGTAGTTAGCCGGGTGGTCCACCACCATAGTGTGTAGTTAGCCTGGTGGTCCACCACCATAGTGTGTAGTTAGCCTGGTGGTCCACCATCATAGTGTGTAGTTAGCCGGGTGGTCCACCACCATAGTGTGTAGTTAACCTGGTGGTCCACCACTATAGTGTGTAGTTAGCCTGGTGGTCCACCACTATAGTGTGTAGTTAGCCGGGTGGTCCACCACCATAGTGTGTAGTTAGCCTGGTGGTCCACCACCATAGTGTGTAGTTAGCCTGGTGGTCCACCACTATAGTGTGTAGTTAGCCGGGTGGTCCACCACCATAGTGTGTAGTTAGCCTGGTGGTCCACCACCATAGTGTGTAGTTAGCCTGGTGGTCCACCATCATAGTGTGTAGTTAGCCTGGTGGTCCACCATCATAGTGTGTAGTTAGCCTGGTGGTCCACCATTATAGTGTCTAGTTAGCCTGGTGCTCCACCACCATAGTGTGTAGTTAGCCTGGTGGTCCACCACTATAGTGTGTAGTTAGCCTGGTGCTCCACCACCAAAGTGTATAGTTAGCCTGGTGGTCCACCACTATAAAAACCGGACCTCTGGACGAGTCTGGCAGTCTTCGTCAAGCTGAAGAAAGAAGACCAGCTAGGCTAGGACCCTGGTTACCCCCAGACCCGCCGCCCTTCTAAGGGCCGGGACCGAGTGGGCCAGTGGTCGGGACCCGAGGACCTTGGCTGAGTCGGGTCAGATAGCCTCCCCCTAGGTCCCCTTAGCCGGAGGAACGTGGGTGTGGTCCCAGTGATGAGGACTCGCTAGCCCAGAGGCTGTACCTCGTTGGGTATCGGGTAGAGGGGTCGCTACCCGTCTGTGTTAGGGACCCGTGAATCCCGCAGTTGCATTGAATAAACGTCTTGCCTCGAGCACTCCATCGCTGGTCTCCCTGGAACCCACTACATATGTACCCTGTGTGTGTACCGTGTGTGTGTTGAGGCGTAAATGACGACTCGGAGGCAGATCTTTATGTAGGGGCTTGCGCCAGCTGTGTTATTAAAGGCTTCTCTTTGGACGCGACTCCGTGTACTGCCCCCTCACTGCCTACACTCCACACCCCAGGGTAGGGGTACTGGGGAAGTCCCTAGCACCCGCAGGCTACCCTAGCCTGGTGCCAATTTCCCCCTACCCTGGGTCCCATTGCTCCCCCAGGGGTAGGGTACTGGGGAGGTCCCTAGCACACCCGCAGGCTACCCTAGCCTGGTGCCAATTTCCCCCTACCCTGGGTCCCATCGCTCCCCCAGGGTAGGGGTACTGGGGAGGTCCCTAGCACACCCACAGGCTACCCTAGCCTGGTGCCAATTTCCCCCTACCCTGGGTCCCATCGCTCCCCCAGGGTAGGGGTACAGGGGAGGTCCCTAGCACACCCACAGGCTACCCTAGCCTGGTGCCAATTACCCCCTACCCTGGGTCCCAACTTCCAACTTCACCTGTTCCTGGCTCCCCGCAACGACCCTGAACCTGTGACGGGTTCCAGCTTAAATCCTCCCAGGGGGACATGACGTCACTGTCCTGCCCCTGCCCATGACATCACTGTCCTGGCCCCTGCCCATGACGTCACCATCCATGACGTCATCGTGCCAGAGGGTGAGCGTGACATGACGTCACTAACTCCTATCTACATGTGTATGTATATATCTGCGTGTGTGTCGTGGTGGTGGTGGTGATGCAGGAGGAGTGTGTGGGAATCTTCAGGATCAATGTGAGCGTCTCCAAGACGCTGAACCTCAAACTGCGTCCCGGCGAGAAGAAACCGGGCTTCTGGGTCCCCAGGGTCTGGTGAGAACAACAATAACAACAACAACACAACAACAATAACAACAACTAGCAAAAACACAACATACAATAACACGAAAAAAACACAACAATAACAACAACAACTAGCAACAACACAACTACAATAACACAAAAAACACGACAATAACAACAACACAACAACAAAAACACAACAACAATAGTAACAACACAATAACAATACAACACCCTTACACCCAACTATAACATAACACAACAACAATAGTAACAACACAACAACAATAGTAACAACACAACAACAACAATAGTAACAACACAACAATAACAGTAAGAACACAACAACAATAATAGTAAAAACACAACAACAATAGTAACAACACAACAACAATACAACAACCTTACACCCAACTATAACATAACAACACAACAACAACAGTAACAACACAACAACAATAGTAACAACACAACAACACAACAATAGTAACAACACAACAACAATACAACAACCTTACACCCAACTATAACATAACAACACAACAACAACAGTAACAACACAACAACAATAGTAACAACACAACAACAATAGTAACAACACAACAACAACAGTAACAACACAACAACAATAGTAACAACACAACAACACAACAACAATAGTAACAACACAACAACAATACAACAACCTTACACCCAACTATAACATAACAACACAACAACAACAGTAACAACACAACAACAATAGTAACAACACAACAACAATAGTAACAACACAACAACAATAGTAACAACACAACAACAACAATACAACAACCTTACACCCAACTAGAACATAACAACACAACAACAACAGTAACAACACAACAACAATAGTAACAACACAACAACAACACAGCAGCAACAATAGTAACAACACAACAACACAACAGCAACAATAGTAACAAGACAACAACAACAGTAACAACACAACAACAATAGTAACAGCACAACAACAAGAATAGCAACAAGACAACAACAACAGTAACAACACAACAACAACAGTAACAACACAACAACAGTAACAACACAACAACAATAGTAACAACACAACAACAATAGTAATAACACAACAACAATAGTAACAACACAACAACAATAGTAACAACACAACAACAATAGTAACAAGACAACAACAGTAACAACACAACAACAACAGTAACAACAACAATAGTAACAACACAACAACAATAGTAACAACACAACAACAATAGTAACAAGACAACAACAGTAACAACACAACAACAACAGTAACAACACAACAACAGTAACAACACAACAACAATAGTAACAACACAACAACAATAGTAATAACACAACAACAATAGTAACAACACAACAACAATAGTAACAACACAACAACAATAGTAACAAGACAACAACAGTAACAACACAACAACAACAGTAACAACAACAATAGTAACAACACAACAACAATAGTAACAAGACAACAACAGTAACAACACAACAACAACAGTAACAACAACAATAGTAACAACACAACAACAATAGTAACAACACAACAACAGTAACAACACAACAACAATAGTAACAACACAACAACAATAGTAACAACACAACAACAATAGTAACAACACAACAACAACAATAGTAACAAGACAACAACAGTAACAACACAACAACAACAGTAACAACAACAATAGTAACAACACAACAACAATAGTAACAACACAACAACAGTAACAACAACACAACAACAACAATAGTAACAACACAACAACAATAGTAACAACACAACAACAATAGTAACAACACAACATCAATAGTAACAACACAACAACAACAGTTGTAACAACACAACAACAACAATAGTAACAACACAACAACAGTAACAACACAACAACAACAATAGTAACAACACAACAACAACAATAGTAACAACACAACAACAACAATAGTAACAACACAACAACAATAGTAACAACAACAACAGTAACAACAACAACAACGCAGCAGTAGCGGTCAGCGCTACTGCTGCGTTACCAACCCGGCAGAGACGAGTTCGATTACCACTCCTGGTCAACACCAACACCACCCGTGGCGATTCTCTGAACCGGTCCTGGGCCTCCCCTAGGTCGACTCGGCCTCAAATGAATACCTGGTGCGGTGTGAAGTAGTAAACATCGCCACTGGGGGAGACAAAGGCGGCCGGGCGTGGTGCTGGTAGCCACCTACCCCCTCGTGTGCCATAGTGCCGGTAGCCTTCACAGGTGCTGCTCGCTAACCGCACTTGCCCCTGCAGTCTGTTAGAGGCTACATGGGGGACCTTTGTCTGTATCTACCTTCACAGGTGCTGCTGCTACTCGCTACTAACAGCACTTGCCCCTATAGCCTGTTAGAGGCTACACGGGGGACCTTTGTCTGTGTCTACCTTCACAGGTGCTGCTGCTACTCGCTACTAACAGCACTTGCCCCTACAGCCTGTTAGAGGCTACACTGGTGACCTTTGTCTGTGTCTACCTTCACAGGTGCTGCTGCTACTCGCTACTCACAGCACTTGCCCCTACAGCCTGTTAGGGGCTACAAGGGGGACCTTTGTCTTTTTGTGTGTGTGAGTGTGTGAGTCAGTGTGTGAGTGAGTGAGTGTATGAGTGTATGAGTGAGTGTATGAGTGAGTGTATGAGTGTGTGTATGAGTGAGTGTATGAGTGAGTGTATGAGTGAATGTATGAGTGAGTGAGTGTATGAGTGAGTGTATGAGTGAGTGTATGAGTGAGTGTATGAGTGTGTGAGTGAGTGTAAGAGTGAGTGAGTGTATGAGTGAGTGTATGAGTGTGTGAGTGAGTGTGTGAGTGTATGAGTGAGTGAGTGTATGAGTGAGTGTATGAGTGAGTGTATGAGTGAGTGAGTATATGAGTGAGTGTATGAGTGTGTGAGTGTGTGAGTGAGTGTATGAGTGAGTGAGTGTATGAGTGAGTGTATGAGTGAGTGTATGAGTGAGTGAGTGTATGAGTGAGTGTATGAGTGTGTGAGTGAGTGAGTGTGTGAGTGAGTGTATGAGTGAGTGTATGAGTGTGTGAGTGAGTGAGTGTAGTCACCACCTGTGTCGTTGTGTCCGCTGCTCCAGGGCTAACCCACGCAACTTCAACTTCGACAACGTGGGGAGCGCCATGCTCACTCTCTTCGAGGTGCTGTCACTCAAGGGCTGGGTGGAGGTGCGCGACGTCATCATCCAGCGCGTGGGGCCGGTGAGAGAGGGAGCGCGCACACACACACGTGTGTACACACACACACACGTGTACACACACACACACGTGTGTACACACACACACGTGTACACACACACACGTGTGTACGCACACACGTGTGTACACACACACACACACGTGTGTACACACACACACACGTGTGTACACACACACACACGTGTGTACACACACACACGTGTGTACACACACACACGTGTACACACACACACAAAGACACGTGTGTGTGTGTGTACTATGTGTGTGTACACGTGTGTGTATGTGTGTGTGTATCTGTGTGTGTGTGTGTCCGGCAAAACAACCCCCTACCTCCTCGCGGTGCCGGACGGGCAACTCTGTCGTGGACAGTGCTGTGGGGGGAGATCCAATTTTGATTGGCTCCTCCCCTCATGGCATATGTGTCCACCACAGGGGCTAAACGGGGGCTCTGGACGGGTGCGAGGGGCTGATAACCCCTCCAACTTTCAATTAATTACCACGAAACCACGAGTTAAACTGAAATATGTAACTAATAAGCTTGTGCCGGAGGCCCCGGGGGGCCAGGCGTCTATGACGTCTCCTGGCCACACCCCAATTGGCGGAGCCAGGAGATTGAATATCTACCCTCGGGGCTCCTCCAGAAACAACGAAAAGCCACTATGGGTGGCCACGTGGAATGTTCGAACGCTCACTGCAGAGGAGAGGCTGCCACTCCTCTGTCGGGAGCTGGAACGGTACCGCCTGGATCTATGCGGCATTCAGGAGGTCCGGTGGACCGGCTCTGGCTCCTGCCACCATGAGGGGTGGACAGTCCTCTACTCGGGGCAGCAGACTGCCAAACAACAGGGTGTGGCTCTTCTTTTGAACAAAAGAATGAAGGGGGCGTGGGAGCGTGGCGGTGAGGTGTGGGAAGCTGTAAGCCCCAGGCTACTTTGGGCTCGCCTTCCCATCAACCGGAGGCGAGGAATGGTGGTCGTGGTTACTTATGCCCCCACCGAAGATGAACATCCGTGGAGGGATGCAGGCAAAGCCGATGAGTCAGATGCCTTCTATGACCTCCTGTCACAGGTGCTGGCTAAAGTGGCCCCTCGGGATAGAGTCATCATGTTGGGTGACTTCAATGCCCGAGTTGGTCATGATACTGGCACCTGGTCTGGAGTGATTGGAGGGCATGGGCCAGATCAGCTCAATAACAACGGTAGGAGGCTGCTAGATTTTTGTGCAGCCCATGGGCTTGTAATTAACAATACGCTGTTCCGGCATCGGCGCATCCACACAACATCATGGATGCATGCCGGGTCCAAGCAAAAACATCTGCTGGACTACATAGTGACGGACCAGCGGATGCGAGCCCATGTCATTGATACCAGGACCTACCGTGGAGCTGATCTGCCCTCTGACCATCGACTAGTCATCTGTAAGATGTGCCTGCCATTCTTCCACTCCGGTGGTGGGTGTACACCCAGGACCCCATTACGACCTAAAGTGGCCCGGTCTCAGTTATCTGATGAAAGTTGCAAGGGAGAATTTCATCATCGCTTGCGGCTGGGATTGGCATCGTCCCCGCCTCCTCCTGATGTCGAGGGTAAATGGGCGAGGTTTAGGACTGTGACTCATGCAGCTGCAATGGTTGCTTTGGGTACGCGGTCCAGACCTCCCCAGAGACCCTGGCTGACAGAGGAGGTGTTCAGGATGGTTGAGAAAAAGCGACAGGCCCACTGTCATCGGCTACAGAATCCCACGTCAGAGAATGAGGAGGCTTACCGCAGCCTTCGCTCGGCGGTTCGGAGAGCCGTGAGGCGCTGCAAGGATGGGTGGTGGTCGCGGGTTGCTGAGGAGATGGAGTTTGCCTCAGTGGCCTGTGATCACAAATCTCTATTTAACTCCATCAAAAAGTAACCTGCAGCGCCACACCTATTACCATCATTAGGGGAAAAAACGGTGATCCAATCTCTGACCCCCAGGAACAGGTTTGCAGATTTGCTGAGCATTTCTGTGAGGTCCTGGGGGAGGGAAAATCCCTCAGCCAGGAAAACATCGTGGCACAAAATGAGGATGACCCTGCTGAGGCTGCGGTGCCTCAAATATTGGAAGAAGTCACCCCCTGTGAGTGGCTGGCTGAGGTGCCATCTGTTGAGGAAGTACTGAAGGCGATCCGGAGTCTGAGACCAGGAAAGGCGCCGGGCAGAGATGATCTCCCAAGCGAAATGCTGAGGGAGGGTGGCGTTTGTGTGAAGACTGCCCTACATGACATTATAAGAACAGTCTGGGCAACTGGAGGGGTTCCGTAGGATTGGAAGGATGCCCTGGTGGTCCCCCTCTTTAAGAAGGGGGACCGCACAGACTGTCTCACTCCTCAGTGTGCCGGGAAAGGTCCTGGCAAGGATTATTCAGCATCGCCTTGCCAGTCACGCTGAGGAGAGACTTGCGGAGCCCCAATGCGTTTTCAGGAAAGGGCGGTCCTGCACAGATGCCATATTTTCTGTCTGTCTGCTACAGCAGAGGTGTAGGGAATTCCAACAAGACCTACATCTCTGCTTTATTGACCTGGTCAAGGCCTATGATACCATCAGTAGGCCTGGGCTCTGGGTCGTTCTTCGTGCTTTTGGAGTACCTGACCCTCTGCTCACGATCATTAAGGACCTTCATGATCGTGAGCGGGCCCGGGTAAAACTACGTGGCCGGGAGTCAGAGCCATTCCCTGTACACCTTGGGGTGCGACAGGGATGTCCTCTGGCTCCCACATTATTTAACATCTATTTTGACCACGTAGTTCGTGAAGCCTTCAATAGCTGTACCGGGGGAATCTCCATATGGTATAGATATAATGGGAGGCTGATCGATGCCCAGGAGCGGTCAAGGGATGGCTCCCTATTGCTCAACCACGTTATGTATGCTGATGATTTGGTAATAGCTGCTCAGTCAGAGGAGGAGTTGGAGACGCTGCTGCTGAGACTGGAGCGTGCCACTAAGAGGTGGGGCCTTACCATCAGCCCCACCAAAACTAAGCACCTGCCTGGGTATTTTGTACCATCGGACACTCCACCCCCATAACTCCCAATTGGTGATGGGGCAGTTGTGGAGAGAGTGGAGAGTTTCCCATACCTGGGCAGTGTGCTTATGACCGGCTCCAGTTTAACAGCAGAGATCTCACTCCGAATCAGTCGAACGGCAATATATTTTCGTCGGTTGCGTAACGCTGTGTGGAATCTACCTGGTCTGTCGCTCCGCACTAAGCTTCAGGTCTTCTCGGCCACGGTCATTCCCTCCCTTCTCTACACTTGCGAAACGTGGACCCCCCTAATGGAACATCTTCGCTGGTTAGAAACATTTAGGCTGGCCTGCCTACGATCCATCCTGGGTTTAACCAGACTGGATCGTGTGAGGAGCTCACAAATCCTTGAAAGATCTGGGCAGGGTCCCATCGGTGAGCTCCTCCGGCGGGCAAGGCTGCGATGGCTGGGTCATGTAGCCCGCATGCCCAGCCACCGCATGCCGAAACAGCTTTTGTTCGACCAGATTGAGGGGGCTAAGCGGGCGCAGCACGAGCTAGAGAAGAGATGGAGTGATGTGGTACAGGAGGACGTGGAGCTGAGTGGACTTGCCGATGACTGGTACCAGCGGTGTCAAGATCGGCCTCTGTGGAGGAGGCTCGTGAAGGATGCTACTGGGCAGTTGGAGGTAGTCGCCCTCCAACAACAACGGAGGGCGGAGGAGCGACACTCAGAACAACGAGCGGCGCGCCGGGTGGCTAAAGCACGGCAGGTTGGCACAGTAGGGGGCACAGGTGGTGCATCAGCCAGTCATCTCAGTCAGTCGACCCGTGGCACCTGGGTCTGCCCCGTGACCTCCTGCCAGCGGGCGTTCGACACTTCACGTGGCCTCAGGGTGCACATAGCCTGGCACAAGCGTCGTGGTGACGTTACCGCCACTTAGTGGCGAATGGCGGTTGTTGTTGTATGTGTGTACTATGTGTGTGTATGTGTGTATACACGTGTGTGTGTGTGTATGTGTGTACTGTGTGTGTGCGTGTGTGTATGTACGTGTGTGTGTGTATGTGTAGGTGCTCGCTAACAGCACTTGCCCCTACAGTCTGTTAAGGCTATACGGGGATCTTTGTTTGTGTATGTGTGTGTATGTGTGTGTATGTAGATGCACGGTATCTACATCCACGTCTTCGTCTTCTTAGGCTGCATGATCGGCCTCACGCTCTTCGTCGGCGTCGTCATCGCCAACTTCAACGAGAACAAAGTGCCTACCTACACCTACCTACACCTACCTACACCTACCTACTGCCTACCTACACCTACCTACTGCCTACCTACACCTACCTACACCTACCTACTGCCTACCTACACCTACCTACACCTACCTACTGCCTACCTACACCTACCTACACCTACCTACACCTACCTACTGCCTACCTACACCTACCTACACCTACCTACTGCCTACCTACACCTACCTACACCTACCTACTGCCTACCTACACCTACCTACTGCCTACCTACACCTACCTTCACTTACCTACTGCCTACCTACACCTACCTACTGCCTACCTACACCTTCCTTCACCTACCTACTGCCTACCTACACCTACCTACACCTACCTACTGCCTACCTACACCTACCTACACCTACCTACACCTACCTACTGCCTACCTACTGCCTTCCTACACCTACCTACTGCCTACCTACAGCTACCTACTGCCTACCTACTGCCTACCTACACCTACCTGCTGCCTACCTACACCTACCTACTGCCTACCTACACCTACCTACACCTACCTACTGCCTACCTACACCTACCTACTGCCTAGCTACTGCCTACCTACACCTACCTACACCTACCTACTGCCTACCTACACCTACCTACTGCCTACCTACACCTACCTACTGACAACCTAGTGCCTAGCTACACCTATCTACACCTACCTACTGCCTACCTACTGCCTACCTACACCTACCTACACCTACCTACTACCTACCTACTGCCTACCTACTGCCTACCTACACCTACCTACTGCCTACCTACTACCTACCTACTGCCTACCTACACCTACCTACTGCCTACCTACACCTACCTACTGCCTACCTACACCTACCTACTGCCTACCTACACCTACCTACACCTACCTACTGCCTACCTACACCTACCTACTGCCTACCTACACCTACCTACACCTACCTACTGCCTACCTACACCTACCTACACCTACCTACTGCCTACCTACACCTACCTACACCTACCTACACCTACCTACTGCCTACCTACACCTACCTACACCTACCTACTGCCTACCTACACCTACCTACACCTACCTACTGCCTACCTACACCTACCTACTGCCTACCTACACCTACCTTCACCTACCTACTGCCTACCTACACCTACCTACTGCCTACCTACACCTTCCTTCACCTACCTACTGCCTACCTACACCTACCTACACCTACCTACTGCCTACCTACACCTACCTACACCTACCTACACCTACCTACTGCCTACCTACTGCCTTCCTACACCTACCTACTGCCTACCTACAGCTACCTACTGCCTACCTACTGCCTACCTACACCTACCTACACCTACCTACTGCCTACCTACACCTACCTACTGCCTACCTACACCTACCTACACCTACCTACTGCCTACCTACACCTACCTACTGCCTAGCTACTGCCTACCTACACCTACCTACACCTACCTACTGCCTACCTACACCTACCTACTGCCTACCTACACCTACCTACTGACAACCTAGTGCCTAGCTACACCTATCTACACCTACCTACTGCCTACCTACTGCCTACCTACACCTACCTACACCTACCTACTACCTACCTACTGCCTACCTACTGCCTACCTACACCTACCTACTGCCTACCTACTGCCTACCTACTGCCTACCTACACCTACCTACTGCCTACCTACACCTACCTACTGCCTACCTACACCTACCTACTGCCTACCTACACCTACCTACACCTACCTACTGCCTACCTACACCTACCTACTGCCTACCTACACCTACCTACACCTACCTACTGCCTACCTACACCTACCTACACCTACCTACTGCCTACCTACACCTACCTACACCTACCTACACCTACCTACTGCCTACCTACACCTACCTACACCTACCTACTGCCTACCTACACCTACCTACACCTACCTACTGCCTACCTACACCTACCTACTGCCTACCTACACCTACCTTCACCTACCTACTGCCTACCTACACCTACCTACTGCCTACCTACACCTTCCTTCACCTACCTACTGCCTACCTACACCTACCTACACCTACCTACACCTACCTACACCTACCTACTGCCTACCTACTGCCTTCCTACACCTACCTACTGCCTACCTACAGCTACCTACTGCCTACCTACTGCCTACCTACACCTACCTACACCTACCTACTGCCTACCTACACCTACCTACTGCCTACCTACACCTACCTACTGCCTACCTACACCTACCTACTGCCTAGCTACTGCCTACCTACACCTACCTACACCTACCTACTGCCTACCTACACCTACCTACTGCCTACCTACACCTACCTACTGACAACCTAGTGCCTAGCTACACCTATCTACACCTACCTACTGCCTACCTACTGCCTACCTACACCTACCTACACCTACCTACTACCTACCTACTGCCTACCTACTGCCTACCTACACCTACCTACTGCCTACCTACTGCCTACCTACTGCCTACCTACACCTACCTACTGCCTACCTACACCTACCTACTGCCTACCTACACCTACCTACTGCCTACCTACACCTACCTACACCTACCTACTGCCTACCTACACCTACCTACACCTACCTACTGTCTACCTACACCTACCTACTGCATACCTACTGCCTACCTACACCTACCTACTGCCTAACTACACCTACCTTCACCTACCTACTGCCTACCTACACCTACCTACTGCCTACCTACACCTTCCTTCACCTACCTACTGCCTACCTACACCTACCTACACCTACCTACTGCCTACCTACACCTACCTACACCTACCTACACCTACCTACTGCCTAGCTACTGCCTACCTACACCTACCTACACCTACCTACTGCCTACCTACACCTACCTACTGCCTACCTACACCTACCTACTGACAACCTAGTGCCTAGCTACACCTACCTACACCTACCTACTGCCTACCTACTGCCTACCTACACCTACCTACACCTACCTACTACCTACCTACTGCCTACCTACTGCCTACCTACACCTACCTACTGCCTACCTACACCTACCTACTGCCTACCTACACCTACCTACTGCCTACCTACACCTACCTTCACCTACCTACTGCCTACCTACACCTACCTACTGCCTACCTACACCTACCTACTGCCTACCTACACCTACCTACTGCCTACCTACTGTCTACCTACACCTACCTACTGAATACCTACTGCCTACCTACACCTACCTACTGCCTACCTATACCTACCTACTGCCTACCTACACCTACCTACTGCCTACCTACTGCCTACCTACACCTACCTACACCTACCTACTGCCTACCTACACCTACCTACACCTACCTACTGCCTACCTACACCTACCTACTGCCTACCTACACCTACCTACTGCCTACCTACTGCCTACCTACACCTACCTACACCTACCTACTGCCTACCTACTTCTACCTACACCTACCTACTGCCTACCTACACCTACCTACACCTACCTACTGCGTACCTACTGCCTACCTACTGCCTACCTACACCTACCTACACCTACCTACTGCTTACCTACACCTACCTACTGCCTACCTACTGCCTACCTACACCTACCTACTGCCTACCTACGGGGTGAGCCGTGCGACGAGGTGAGCTGACGAGGTGAGCTGACGAGGTGAGTTGACAAGGTGAGTTGACGAGGTGAGTTGACGAGGTGAGCCGTGTGACGAGGTGAGCTGACGAGGTGAGCCGTGTGACGAGGTGAGCTGACGAGGTGAGCCGTGTGACGAGGTGAGTTGACGAGGTGAGCTGACGAGGTGAGTTGACGAGGTGAGCTGACGAGGTGAGCCGTGTGACGTTGTCCAGGGCACGGCGCTGCTGACTGTGGACCAGCGCCGCTGGGAGGACCTCAAGAGCCGCCTGAAGATCGCCCAGCCCCTGCACCTCCCTCCACGGCCAGGTGAGGGCTCGCACAGCAGTGTACAGGTGTACAGGTGTTCACATGTGTGTGTGTACAGGTGTACAGGTGTGTACAGCTGTGTACACATGTGTGTACAGGTGTACACAGGTGTACAGCTGTGTACAGGTGTGTACAGGTGTGTACAGGTGTGTGTACAGGTGTGTGTATAGGTGTGTGTGTACAGGTGTGTACAGGTGTGTACAGGTGTGTGTGTACAGGTGTGTACAGGTGTGTACAGGTGTGTGTGTACTGGTGTGTACAGGTGTGTACAGGTGTGTGTGTACAGGTGTGTGTACAGGTGTGTACAGGTGTGTGTGTACAGCTGTGTACACATGTGTGTACAGGTGTACAGGTGTATACAGGTGTGTGTGCAGCTGTGTGTACAGGTGTGTAGACGTGTACAGGTGTGTGTGTGTGTGAACAGGTGTGTGTGTGTGTACAGGTGTGTACAGATGTGTGTGTGAACAGGTGTACAGGTGTGTGTACAGGTGTGTGTGTGAACAGGTGTGTGTGTACAGCTGTGTACAGGTGTGTACAGGTTTGTGTGTCTGTTCAGGTGTGTGTGCAGGTGTGTGCAGATGTGTGTACAGGTGTGTGTGAACAGGTGTACAGGTGTGTGTACAGGTGTGTACAGGTGTACAGGTGTGTACAGGTGTGTGTTTACAGGTGTGTGTGTGTGTACAGGTATGTGTGTACAGGTGTGTGTGTGTACAGCTGTGTACAGGTGTACAGGTGTGTACAGGTGTGTACAGCTGTGTACAGGTGTGTACAGGTGTGTACAGGTGTGTGTACAGGTAGGTGTGTGTGTACAGGTGTGTACAGGTGTGTACAGGTGTACAGGTGTGTACAGGTGTGTACAGGTGTACAGGTGTGTACAGGTGTGTACAGGTGTACAGGGTGTGTGTACTGGTGTGTGTACAGGTGTGTTCAGGTGTGTGTGTACAGGTGTACAGGTGTGTACAGGTGTGTGTGTACAGGTGTACAGGTGTGTGTGTGTACAGGTGTGTGTGAACAGGTGCACAGGTGTGTGTACAGGGGTGTACAGGTGTACAGGTGTGTACAGGTGTGTGTTTACAGGTGTGTGTGTGTGTACAGGTATGTGTGTACAGGTGTGCGTACACCTGTGTACAGGTGTACAGGTGTGTACAGCTGTGTACAGGTGTGTACAGGTGTGTACAGGTGTGTGTACAGGTAGGTGTGTGTGTGTACAGGTGTGTACAGGTGTGTACAGGTGTACAGGTGTGTACAGGTGTGTACAGGTGTACAGGTGTGTACAGGTGTGTACAGGTGTACAGGTGTGTGTGTACTGGTGTGTGTACAGGTGTGTTCAGGTGTGTGTGTACAGGTGTACAGGTGTGTACAGGTGTGTGTGTACAGGTGTACAGGTGTGTGTGTGTACAGGTGTGTGTACAGGTGTGTGTGTGTACAGGTGTGTACAGGTGTGTACAGGTGTGTGTACAGGTGTACAGGTGTGTGTGTACAGGTGTGTGTGTACAGGTGTGTGTACAGGTGTGTGTGTGTGTGTACAGGTCTCCCCCGTGTCTCCCCACGCGTCTCCCCCCGCGTCTCCCCACGTGTCTCCCCACGTGTCTCCCCCCGTGTCTCCCCACGTGTCTCCCCACGTGTCTCCCACGTGTCTCCCCCCGTGTCTCCCCACGTGTCTCCCACGTGTCTCCCACGTGTCTCCCCACGTGTCTCCCACGTGCCTCCCCACGTGTCTCCCCACGTGCCTCCCCACGTGTCTAGACGGCGAGGGGCTGCGTGCCAAAATGTACGACATCACTCAGCACCCCTTCTTCAAGCGCAGCATCGCACTACTCGTTATGGCCCAGTCGCTGCTGCTCTCTGTCAAGGTGGACACTCACTTAGTTACTCACTCACTCAGTCACTCAGTCACTCACTCAGTCACTCACTCACTCACTCAGTCACTCACTCAGTTAATCACTCACTCAGTCACTCACTCAGTCACTCACTCTGTCATTCACTCACTCTGTCAATCTGTCACTCACTCAGTCACTCACTCTGTCACTCATTCAGTCACTCACTCACTCACTAAGTCACTCACTCTCTCACTCACTCTCTCTCTCACTCACTCACTCAGTCACTCACTCACTCTGTCACTCACTTAGTCACTCAGTTACTCACTCACTCTATCACTCACTCACTCAGTCACTCATTCAATCTGTCACTCACTCTGTCCCTCAATCAGTCACTCACTCACTCTGTCACTCACGCACTCACTCTGTCACTCACTCTGTCACTCACTCACTGTGTGTGTGTCTGTGTGTATCTGTGTGTGGTCTGTGTCTGTGTGTGTGTCTGTGTGTGTGTCTGTGTATGGTCTGTGTCTGTGTGTCTGTGTGGTCTGTGTGTGTGTGTGTCTGTGTGTGTGTCTGTGTGTGTGTGTCTGTGTGTGTGTCTATGTTGTGTGTCTATGTGTATGTGTCTGTGTGTGTATGTCTGTGTGTCTGTGTGTGTGTGTGGTGTGTGTGTGTGTTTGTGTGTGTCTGTGTGTGTATGTGTGTGTATGTGTATATGTGTGTGTCTGTCTGTGTGTGTGTCTGTGTGTGTGTATGTCTGTGTGTCTGTGTGTGTCTGTGTGTGTGTGTGTCTGTGTGTGTGTGGCTGTGTGTGTATGTGTGTGTGTATGTATGTGTGTGTGTCTGTGTATGTGTGTGAGTAGTGGGTTGTGGACCAACCCCCCACCGTGCCGCTGGCCACCGTCTCCGTGATCTTCACCTTTGTCTTCATGCTCGAGGTGCGGCCGCTGTGCCAGGCTAAGTGCACGAGGAGGTCATAGAGACCCATAGACACACAGACTCACACAGAGACCCACAGACTCACACAGAGACCCACAGACTCACACAGAGACCCACAGTCTCACACACAGACCCACAGACTCACACAGAGACCCAGAGACTCACACAGAGACCCACAGACTCACACAGAGACCCACAGTCTCACACACAGACCCACAGACTCACACAGAGACCCACAGACTCACACAGAGACCCACAGACTCACACAGAGACCCACAGACTCACACAGAGACCCACAGTCTCACACACAGACCCACAGACTCACACAGAGACCCAGAGACTCACACAGAGACCCACAGACTCACACAGAGACCCACAGACTCACACAGAGACCCACAGACTCACACAGAGACCCACAGACTCACACAGAGACCCACAGACTCGCACAGAGACCCACAGACTCGCACAGAGACCCACAGACTCACACATAGACACACAGACTCACACAGAGACACATAGACTCACACAGAGACCCACAGACTCACACAGAGACCCACAGACTCGCACAGAGACCCACAGACTCGCACAGAGACCCACAGACTCGCACATAGACACACAGACTCACACAGAGACACATAGACTCACACAGAGACCCACAGACTCACACAGAGACCCACAGACTCACACACAGAGACCCACAGACTCACACAGAGACCCACAGTCTCACACATAGACCGACAGACTCACACAGAGACCCACAGACTCGCACAGAGACCCACAGACTCACACAGAGACCCACAGACTCACACAAAGACCCACAGCCTCACACAGAGACCCACAGACTCACACAGAGACCCACAGACTCACACAGAGACCCACAGACTCACACAGAGACCCACAGACTCACACAGAGACCCACAGACTCACACAGAGACCCACAGACTCACACAGAGACCCACAGACTCACACAAAGACACACACAGACTCATACAGAGACCCACAGACTCACACAGAGACCCACAGACTCACACAGAGACCCACAGACTTACACAGAGACCCACAGACTCACACAGAGACCCACAAACTCGCACAGAGTCCCACAGACTCACACAGAGACCCACAGACTCACACAGAAACCCACAGGCTCACACAGAGATCCACAGACTCAAACAGAGACCCACAGACTCACACAGAGACCCACAGACTCACACAGAGACCCACAGACTCACACAGAGACCCACAGGCTCACACAGAGACCCACAGACTCACACAGAGACCCACAGACTCACACAGAGACACACAGACTCACACAGAGACACACAGACTCACACAGAGACACACAGACTCACACAGAGACACACAGACTCACCCAGAGATATGTGGATTGAAAACGGATTTCTGTCGAGCTGCTGCTTCTACTGTTGTTGTGTTGCGTTTGTTGCGTTTGTTGTGTTTGGTTTGTTGGTGTGTTTGTTGTTGTGTTTGTTGTTGTGTTTGGATTGTTGTTGTTGTGTTTCGTTTGTTGTTGTGGTGTTTAATTTTTAATCTCTGTGTGTCTATGTGTGTGTGTGTCTGTGTGTCTGTGTGTGTGTGTCTGTGTGTGTGTCTGTGCGTGTGTCTGTGCGTGTGTCTGTGTATTTGTCTGTGTGTGTGTTTGTCTGTGTGTGTGTGTCTGTGTGTGTGTCTGTGTGTCTGTGTGTGTGTCTGTGTGTCTATGTGTGTCTGTGTGTGTGTCTGTCTGTGTGTGTCTGTATGTGTGTGTGTCTGTGTGTGTGTCTGTGTGTGTGTCTGTGTGTGTGTGTCTGTGTGTGTCTGTCTGTGTGTGTGTGTGTGTCTGTGTATGTGTCTGTGTGTGTGTCTGTGTGTCTGTGTGTGTGTGTCTCGTCACCAGGTGACTATGAAGTGCATCGCGATGTCGCCCGGCGGCTACTGGCAGAGCCGTCGCAACCGCTACGACCTGCTGGTCACCTGCCTGGGCATCATCTGGGTTATACTTCACCTTTCCCTGCAGGTAGGATGGCTATGAGATGTTGACTACCTCGCCTGCTCTACAGGAGGTCATGGGTTCGATCCCGACCCTGACAATGCCTGCTGCTGCTGCTGTATATGTGGAGTCTGCGTCTCTCTCTCTCTATCTCTCACTCATTATCACCACGGTGGCTATGAGATGTTGACTACCTCGCCTGCTCTACAGGAGGTCGTGGGTTTTTCTCCGCCACGTTTAGAGTCGCCATCGCCACGCGCTTCGAGCGCTATTTGGATGCCGCTATAAATATCCACGCCATGACGACGATGACGACGATCACGGCGATGACGACGATGACGGCGATGACAACGATGACGGCGATGATGACGACGATGATGACGATGATGATGATGGCAATGACGACGATGATGACGGCGATGATGATGGCGATGACGACGACGATGATGACGATGACGACGATGACGATGACGATGACGACAATCACGATGACGACGATGACGATGATGACGATGACGACGTCGACGATGATGACGATGGTGATTATGACG
Source organism: Petromyzon marinus (assembly GCF_048934315.1). Taxonomy (NCBI): domain Eukaryota; kingdom Metazoa; phylum Chordata; class Hyperoartia; order Petromyzontiformes; family Petromyzontidae; genus Petromyzon; species Petromyzon marinus. The sequence goes on from NC_133733.1 coordinate 3,030,091, forward strand.
ACGATGATGACGAGGACGACGATGATGACGACGACGATGACGATGACGACGATGATGACGATGACGACGATGACGACGATGACGGCGATGATGACGGCGATGATGACGGCGATGACGACGATGACGACGATGACGACAACGATGATGACGACGATGACGATGATGACGACGACGACGACGATGACGACGATGACGGCGATGACGACGATGATGAGGACGACGATGACGACGATGACGACGATGATGACGTCGATGACGATAATAATGACGGCGATGATGACGATGATGACGATGATGACGAGGATGATGACGACGACAATGATATCAGCCGCTTGGTAGAGCTATGAAATTAGTGATGAGAGCTACGTAGCAGCTCGTAGGTGGGTGGGCCTCAGCTGGTAAGACAAAGTCTACAACGACCACAACAACAACAACAGCAACAACAACAGCAATAACAGCAACAACAACAGCAACAACAACAACAGGAGTGTCAGGGCACCATGAGGCCGTCCACGTATTTAAGGCCGAGTCGACCTAGGGGAGGGTACCGCCGAGTTCCATTCCCGCTCACGGCCACCAACACCATCAGTGACGATTATCTGAACCGGTCCTGGACCTCCCCGAGGTTGACTCAGCCTCAAATGAGTACCTGGTGTAGCGGTGTGCAGTAAACATCGCCACTGGGGAGACAAAGGCGGCCGGGCGTGGTGCTTCATAGATGCTCCTCGCTAACAGCACTTGCCCCTACAGCCTGTTAGAGGCTACACGGGGGATCTTTGTCTGTGTCTACCTTCACAGGTGCTGCTGCTACTCGCTACTCACAATACTTGCCCCTAGAGTCTGTTAGAGGCTACACGGGGGATCTTTGTCTGTGTCTACCTTCACAGACGCTGCTGCTACTCGCTACTAACAGCACTTTCCCCTACAGTCTGTTAGAGGCTACACGGGGGACCTTTTTTGTGTGTCTGTGTGTGTGTGTCTGTGTGTCTGTGTGTGTCTGTGTGAGTATGTATCTGTCTGTGTGTGTATGTCTGTGTGTGTATGTATCCACGTGTGTGTGTATCTACGCGTGCGTGTATCTACGTGTGTATGTATCTACGTATGCGTGTGTATCTACGCGTGCGTGTATCTATGCGTGCGTGTGTATCTACGCGTGCGTGTGTATCTACGTGTGTGTATATATGTTTTCGTGCGTAGTGTAATAGCGCCGGCCGGTGGCCAGCAGCGGCAACTGCGGCCGACCGACTGACAGCGCCACCGAGGACGTAGGCCGCGGCTGTGCCCCGACAGGGCGGAGGAACTTGGGCCGGGCTCACCGAGGACCCCCAGCAGGAGGACCCCGGGAACCCGCTAGGGGCTTCGAGAAGGGCGGAACCGGGGAGGCCTTGGCGGTAGCGGTGTAGTGTTGTAAGGACGAGCAGACTTCTTAGGGGGCACACTCTGTTTATTGTATCATTTCCTTATACGACGCTTAACACACACAGAGGGATATACGGTCCCCTCACCCGATACCCTAGGGAGGTACAGCCTCCGGACTTGGCGGGACTCACACGTCTACCGCTATCCTAGTCCTCCGGCTAGGACCTAGGGGAGGCTATCTGACCCACCGCTGGCCCGGTGGGTCCTGACCACTGGGTATGCCGAGCCTTAGCCCTCAGAAGGGCTGGAAGGCTGGTCCAGGGTCCTAGCTAGGCTTCAGCCCAGTCTTCTGTCTTCGTGCAGGGAGAGAACTCCCCGAGGTCCGTTGGGTCACCCGTCTTATACCCCTTCGTGGCCAGGCAGAACCAATCATACATTCCCACGTGGAACCGTCTGATTGGTTCTGACCAAACCCTGGCCACGATCCGTTTCACCTCGACTGACCCCAACCGTTGTACCCAGGGGTAATGCTGCACTGCCCTGGTGGCAATGCAGGTTACGCAACAGCGCGCAGTTAACACCTCTACAGCGGAAAAGGAGGCGAAAGAGCACGGGAGGGGGGGTGGGGAGGCTGCCGGTTCTGTGAGTGGACTTGTGGTCGTCTCCGCTAGACCTTGCGCTGCAGTGACGGCCGCTGACGTGCGCGGCGCCGGCATGAGCCACCGTGCAGAGCGTCGCGGGCGAGACCGTGGAAGTTGATCGATGAAGAAGGGGACTCCGAAAAGCCTGGAGTCACTGATACTCCGCGTGTGCGAGTGTTTGTGTACGCGCGTGCGTGCACGTGCGCGCGTGTGTGCGTGTCGACTAGTGTTTGTGTACGCGTGTGTGTGCGCGTGTACGTGTGCGCGTGTGTGTGAACTAGTGTTTGCGTACACGTGTGTACGTGTGTGTGTGTGTACACGTGTGTGTGTGTGTGTGTGCGCGTGACAGAACGAGTACACGTACATGATGGGCGCCTGCATCATCGTCTTCCGCTTCTTCTCCATCTGTGGAAAGCACGTGAGGCTCACGCAACAACAATTACCACAACACCACCACAACCACAACCACCAACACAACACAACAAACACCACACCCCGTGTCTCTCCCCCCGTGTCTCTCCCCACGCGTGTCTCTCTCCCCCTCCGCGTGTCTCTCCCCGCGTGTCTCTCCCCCCGTGTCTCTCCCCCCCCCCCCCCCCCCCGCGTCTCTCCCCCCGTGTCTCTCTCCCCCCCCGTGTCTCTCCCCGTGTCTCTCCCCCCGTGTCTCTCCCCTCCCCGTGTCTCCCCCCGTGTCTCTCCCCCTGCGTCTCTCTAGGCCACCCTCAAGATGCTTCTGCTCACCGTGGTGGTCAGCATGTACAAGAGCTTCTTCATCATCGTGGGCATGTTCCTGCTGCTGCTCTGCTATGCCTTCGCCGGTGTCGTCCTCTTCGGAACTGTGAAGTATGGCGAGAACATCAACCGGTGAGCTCAATTGGCCGACCATAAATGACGTCACGCCCCTAAGGGGAGGGGGGGGGGGTCAGACATTTGTGACGATGCGTGACGAGGGGGGGGGCGGGGTTTGAGAAATGTGACGTCACGTCAAAATGCGGCAACTTTATCAATAAATAGAGGCAACGCGTTCTACTTAAATCTCGATTTAAAGCTCTCGTGACTGGGGGATTCATGTTTTTGGTTCTTTCGGTAAAGTCACCACCGCGTTAGAAGGGAAACAATAAAATAAAAATATAAAACAATAAAAAATCTCACGACGTTTCGACTGCAACACCAAGCAATCATCGTCAGGTGTGAAAACCACAGCAGGAAAATTTGAAAGCAGTTACACTTAGATATAAAAAAAATTAAAAATGTTATCTTGCTGTGGTTTTCACACCTGATGATGATTGCCGAATGGCTCACAGGGCTCTACCAAATAAATGAACTATGAACTATGAGTAACACTCATTCTGCAAGCTCTGCCGTCCTACAGTGAAGTATCTAGCCAACCCCACGTATGTGAGAGTGGTGGTGGGTGAGTTACACTCATTCTCCAAGCTCTGTGATCCTACAGTGAATTGTCTAGCCAACCCCACGCATGCGAGGGAGTGGTTGTGGGTGAGTTACACTCATTCTCCAAGCTCTGCCGTCCTATAGTGAAGTGTCTAGCCAACCCCACGCATGCGAGAGTGGTGGTGGGTGAGTTACACTCATTCTCCAAGCTCTGTGATCCTATAGTGAAGTGTCTAGCCAACCCCACGCATGCAGAGTGGTGGTGGGTGAGTTACACTCATTCTCCAAGCTCTGCTGTCCTACAGTGAAGTGTCTAGCCAACACCACGCATGCTAGAGAGTGGTGGTGGGTGAGTTCCACTCATTCTCAAAGCTCTGTGATCCTACATTGAAGTGTCTAGCCAACCCCACGCATGCTAGAGAGTGGTGGTGGGTGAGTTACACTCATTCTCCAAGCTCTGTGATCCTATAGTAGAATATCTGGCCAACCCCACGTATGCTAGAGAGTGGTGGTGGATGGGTTGTGCTCATTCCTCAATCTCTGCTGTCCTACAGTGAAGTGTCTAGCCAACCCCACGCATGCAGGGGAGGGCGTTAGGGGTGGATTACACTCATTCCTCAAGCTCTGCTGCGCTACAGTGAAGTGTCTAGCCAACCCCACGCATGCTATGGTGTGGTGGTGGGTGAGTTAGACTCATTCTCCAAGCTCTGTGATCCTACAGTGAAGTGTCTAGCCAACCCCACGCATGCGAGAGTGGTGGTGGGTGAGTTACACTCATTCTCCAAGCTCTACCTTCCTACAGTGAAGTGTCTAGCCAACCCCACGCATGCGAGGGAGTGGTGGTGGGTGAGTTACACTCACTCTCCAAGCTCTGTGATCTTTCAGTGAAGTGTCTAGCCAACCCCACGCATGCGAGGGAGTGGTGGTGGGTGAGTTACACTCATTCTCAAAGCTCTGTGATCCTATAGTAGAATATCTGGCCAACCCCAAGCATGCTAGAGAGTGGTGGTGTCTGGGTTGTGCTCATTCCTCAAGCTCTGCCGTCCTACAGTGAAGTGTCTAGCCAACCCCACGCATGCGAGAGTGGTCGTGGGTGAGTTACACTCATTCCTTAAGCTCTGCTGTCCTACAGTGAAGTGTCTAGCCAACCCCACGCATGCTAGAGAGTGGTGGTGGGTGAGTTACACTCATTCTCCAAGCTCTGTGATCCTACAGTGAAGTCTCTAGCCAACCCCACGCATGCGAGGGAGTGGTGGTGGGTGAGTTACACTCATTATCAAAACTCTGCCGTCCTACAGCGAAGTGTCTAGCCAACCCCACGCATGCGAGGGAGTGGTAGTGGGTGAGTTACACTCATACTCCAAGCTCTGTGATCCTATAGTAGAATATCTGGCAAACCCCAAGCATGCGAGAGAGTGGTGGTGTCTGGGTTGTGCTCATTCCTCAAGCTCTGCGATCCTACAGTGAAGTGTCTAGCCAACCCCACGCATGCTAGAGAGTGGTGGTGGATGGGTTACACTCATTCCTCAAGCTCTGCTGTCCTACAGTGAATTGTCTAGCCAACCCCACGCATGTGAGAGTGGTGGTGGGTGAGTTACACTCATTCTGCAAGCTCTGTGATCCTACAGTGAAGTGTCTAGCCAACCCCACGCATGCTATGGTGTTGTGGTGGGTGAGTTACACTCATTCTCCAAGCTCTGTGATCCTATAGTGAAGTGTCTAGCCAACCCCACGCATGCGAGGGAGTGGTAGTGGGTGAGTTACACTCATACTCCAAGCTCTGTGATCCTATAGTAGAATATCTGGCCAACCCCACGCATGCTAGAGAGTGGTGGTGGATGGGTTGTGCTCATTCCTCAAGCTCTGCCGTCCTACAGTGAAGTGTCTAGCCAACCCCACGCATGCGGGGGAGGGCGTTAGGGGTGGATTACACTAATTCTGCAAGCTCTGCGGCCCTGTAGTTGTTGTTGTTGTTAATGTACGGTGGTTATCCTCAGGCACGCCAACTTCTCCACGGCTGGCAAGGCCATCACGGTGCTGTTCCGCATCGTCACGGGCGAGGACTGGAACAAAATCATGCACGATTGCATGGTGAGTGGTCGGGCGGTGTGCTCGTGTGTGTTCGTGTGTCTGCGTGCGTGTGTGTTCGTGTGTGTTCGTGCGTGTGTGTTCGTGCGTGTTCGTGCGTGTGTCTGCGTGCGTGTGTTCGTGTGTGCGTGCGTTTGTGTTCGTGTGTCTGCGTGCGTGTGTGTTCGTGCGTATTCGTGTGTGTTCGTGTGTGTGCGTGCGTGCGTGCGTGTGTGTGCGTGCGTGTGTGTTCGTGTGTGTGCGTGCGTCTGTGTTCGTGCGTGCTCGTGCGTGTGTGTTCGTGCGTGTTCGTGCGTGTGTGTGCGTGTGTGTTCGTGTGTGTTCACGCGTGTGTCTGCGTGCGTGTGTGTTCGTGCGTGTGTGTTCGTGTGTGTTCGTGCGTGTGTGTTCGTGCGTGTTCGTGCGTGTGTTCGTGTGTGTTCACGCGTGTGTGTGCGTGTGTTCGTGTGTGTGCGTGTGTGTTCGTGCGTGTGTGTGCGTGTGTGTTCGTGTGTGTTCGTGCGTGTTCGTGTGTGTGCGTGCGTGTGTGTTCGTGTGTGTTCACGCGTGTGTCTGCGTGCGTGTGTCTGCGTGCGTATTCGTGCGTGTGTGTCCGTGTGTTCACGCGTGTGTCTGCGTGCGTGTGTCTGCGTGCGTGTTCGTGTGTGTTCACGCGTGTGTCTGCGTGCGTGTGTGTTCGTGTGTCTGCGTGCGTGTGTTCGTGCGTGTTCGTGTGTCTGCGTGCGCGTGTGTTCGTGTGTGTTCACGTGTGTGTTCACGTGTGTTCGTGCGTGTTCGTGCGTGTGTGTTCACGCGTGTGTCTGCGTGCGCGTGTTCGTGTGTGTTCGTGCGTGTGTTCGTGTGTCTGCGTGCGTGTGTTCATGTGTGTTCGTGTGTGTTCGTGTGTGTTCACACGTGTGTCTGCGTGCGTGTGTTCGTGTGTGTGTGTTCGTTTGTGTTCACGCGTGTGTCTGCGTGCGTGTTCGTTTGTGTGCGTGTGTGCGTATGTGCGTGTGTGCGTGTTCGTGTGCGTGCGTGTGTGTCTGTGTGTGTGTGGGGGGAGCGGTGGTGCAGCGGTTAGCGCTACCGCTGCGCTCCGAACCCGGCGACCTGAGTTCGATTCCCGCTCGCGGCCACCACCAACAGCATCAGTGACGACTATCTGATAGGGTCCTGGGCCTCGCCTAGGTCGACTCGGCCTCAAATGTGTACTTTGGTGCTGTGTGTGTAGTAAACATCGCCATTGGGGAGACAAAGGCAGTCGGGCGTGGTGCTGGTAGCCACCGACCCCCTCGTGTGCCACAGTGCCGGCCTTGGTAGGGACTGCAGCTACTCGCTAACAGCACTTGCCCCTACAGTCATCACGGTGGCTATGAGATGTTGACTACCTCGCCTGGTGTGCAGGATGCCGTGAGTTCCATCCCTGACGATGCCTGCTGCTGTAGATTTGGAGTCTGCGTGTCTCTCTCTCATCATCATCACGGTGGCTATGAGATGTTGACTACCTCGCGTGGTCTACAGGAGGTCGTGGGTTCCATCCCGACCCTGTACATGTGGAGTCTGCGTCTCTCACTCATCATCATCACGGTGGCTATGAGATGTTGACTACCTCGCCTGGTCTACAGGAGGTCGTGGGTTCCATCCCGACCCTGTACATGTGGAGTCTGCGTCTCTCATCATCATCACGGTGGCTATGAGATGTTGACTACCTCGCCAGATCTACAGGAGGTCGTGGGTTCCATCCCGACCCTGACGACGCCTGCTGCTGTATATGTGGAGTCTGCGTCTCTCATCACCATCACGGTGGCTATGAGATGTTGACTACCTCGCCTGGTCTACAGGAGGTCGTGGGTTCCATCCCGAGCCTGTACATGTGGAGTCTGTGTCTCTCACGCATCATCATCATCACGGTGGCTATGAGATGTTGACTACCTCGCCCGGTCTACAGGAGGTCGTGGGTTCCATCCCGAGCCTGTATATGTGGAGTCTGCATCTCTCATCATCATCATCATCACGGTGGCTATGAGATGTTGACTACCTCGCCTGGTCTCCAGGAGGCCGTGGGTTCCATCCCGACCTGTTGCTGTATATTTGGAGTCTGCATCTCATCATCATCATCATCACGGTGGCTATGAGATGTTGACTACCTCGCCTGGTCTACAGGAGGTCGTGGGTTCCATCCCGACCCTGTACATGTGGAGTCTGCGTCTCTCATCATCATCACGGTGGCTATGAGATGTTGACTACCTCGCCTGGTATACAGGAGGTCGTGGGTTCCATCCCGAGCCTGTATATGTGGAGTCTGCGTCTCTCATCATCATCATCACGGTGGCTATGAGATGTTGACTACCTCGCCTGGTCTACAGGAGGTCGTGGGTTCCATCCTGACCCTGTACATGTGGAGTCTGCGTCTCTCATCATCATCACGGTGGCTATGAGATGTTGACTACCTCGCCTGCTCTACAGGTGCTGCCCCCGTTCTGCACGCCCAGCCGCGTGAACTACTGGGAGACGGACTGCGGGAACTACGCAGGGGCGCTGCTCTACTTCTGCTCCTTCTACGTCATCATCGCCTACATCATGCTCAACCTCCTCGTCGGTAATGTTGTCGTCGTCCTCGTCGTCGTCATCGTCGTCATCGTCGTCGTCATCGTCGTCGTCGTGGTCGTCATAGTCGTCATAGTCGTCATCGTCATCATCGTCATTATCGTCATTATCGTCATCGTCGTCATCATCGTCGTCATCATCGTCGTCATCGTCATCGTCGTCGTCATCGTCACTTGCATCCTGCTCAACCTACAGGGGTGTATAGGTGTGTGTGTGTACAGGTGTGTGTGTGTACAGGTGTGTGTGTACGGGTGTGTGTGTGTACAGGTGTGTGTGTACGGGTGTGTGTGTGTGTACGGGTGTGTGTGTGTACAGGTGTGTGTGTGTACAGGTGTGTGTGTGTACAGGTGTGTGTGTGTATACAGGTGTGTTTGTGTGCACAGGTGTGTGTGTGTGTGTACAGGTGTGTGTGTACAGGTGTGTGTGTGTGACGATTATCTAAACCGGTCCCGGGCCTCCCCTAGGTAGACTCAGCCTCAAATGAGTACCTGGTGCCGTGTGTAAACATCGCCACTAGGGAGACAAAGGCGGTCGGGCGTGGTGCTGGTAGCCACCCACCCCCTCGTGTACCGTTCCGGCCTTCACAGGTGCTGCTCGCTAACAGCACTTGCCCCTACAGTCAGTTACAGGCTACACGGGGGCCTTTGTTTTTGTGTGTACTCAGCCATCATCGTGGAGAACTTCTCGCTCTTCTACTCGACGGAGGAGGATCAGCTGCTCAGCTACAACGACCTCCGGCACTTCCAGATCACCTGGAACATGGTGGACGACAAGAGAGAGGTGAGCCCAGAACCCTGCCCACAGCCCTGCCCACGGCCCTGCCCACAGCCTTGCCCACAGCCCTGCCCAGGGCCCTGCCCAGAACCCTGCTCAGAACCCTGCCCACAGACCTGCCCACGACCCTGCCCACAGCCCTGCCCACAGCCCTGCCCACAACCCTGCCCGGGGCCCTGCCCACAACCCTGCCCAGAGCCCTGCCCAGGGCCCTGCCCACAGCCCTGCCCACAACCCTGCCCACAGCCCTGCCCACGGCCCTGCCCAGAGCCCTGCCCACAGCCCTGCCCAGTGCCCTGCCCAGAGCCCTGCCCACAGCCCTGCCCAGAGCCCTACCCAGAGCTCTGCCCTTGCCCCTTGTGTGTGTGTACGTGTGTGTGTGTACGTGTGTGTGTGCACGTGTGTGTACGTGTGTGTACGTGTGTGTACGTGTGTGTGTACGTGTGTGTGTGTACGTGTGTGTGTGTACGTGTGTGTACGTGTGTGTGTGCACGTGTGTGTGTGCACGTGTGTGTACGTGTGTATGTACGTGTGTGTACGTGTGTGTGTATGCGTGTGTGTGTACGTGTGTGTGTGTACATGTGTGTGTACGTGTGTGTGTGTACGTGTGTGTGTACGTGTGTGTGTGTACGTGTGTGTACGTGTGTGTACGTGTGTGTGTACGTCTGTGTGTGTACGTGTGCACGTGTGTACGTGTGTGTGTACGTGTGCACGTGTGTGTACATGTGTGTGTGTTTGTGTGTGTGTACGTGTGTACACACACACCCCCTGGTGGTCCCCCTTTTTAAGAAGGGGGACCGCACAGACTGTAACAACTACAGGGGCATCTCACTCCTCAGTGTGCCGGGAAAGGTCCTGGCAAGGATTATTCAGCATCGCCTTGCCAGGCACGCTGAGGAGAGGCTTGCGGAGCCCCAATGCGGTTTCAGGAAAGGGCGGTCCTGCACAGATGCCATATTTTCTGTCCGTCTGCTACAGCAGAGGTGTAGGGAATTCCAACAAGACCTACATCTCTGCTTTATTGACCTGGTCAAGGCCTATGATACCATCAGTAGGCCTGGGCTCTGGGTCGTTCTTCGTGCTTTTGGAGTACCTGACCCTCTGCTCACGATCATTAAGGACCTTCATGATGGTGAGCGGGCCCGGGTAAAACTACGTGGCCGGGAGTCAGAGCCATTCCCTGTACACCTTGGGGTGCGACAGGGATGTCCTCTGGCTCCCACATTATTTAACATCTATTTTGACCACGTAGTTCGTGAAGCCTTCAATAGCTGTACCGGGGGAATCTCCATATGGTACAGATATAATGGGAGGCTAATCGATGCCCGGGTGCGGTCAAGGGATGGCTCCCTATTGCTCAACCACGTTATGTATGCTGATGACTTGGTAATAGCTGCTCAGTCAGAGGAGGAGTTGGAGACGCTGCTGCTGAGACTGGAGCGTGCCACTAAGAGGTGGGGCCTTACCATCAGCCCCACCAAAACTAAGCACCTGCCTGGGTATTTTGTACCATCGGACACTCCACCCCCGCAACTCCCAATCGGTGATGGGGCAGTTGTGGAGAGAGTGGAGAGTTTCCCATACCTGGGCAGTGTGCTTATGACTGGCTCCAGTTTAACAGCAGAGGTCTCACTCCGAATCAGTCGAGCGGCAATATCTTTTCATCGGTTGCGTAACGCTGTGTGGAAGCTACCTGGTCTGTCGCTCCGCACTAAGCTTCAGGTCTTCTCGGCCACGGTCATTCCCTCCCTTCTCTACGCTTGCGAAACGTGGACCCCCCTAATGGAACATCTTCGCCGGTTAGAAACATTTAGGCTGACCTGCCTACGATCCATCCTGGGTTTAACCAGACTGGATTGTGTGAGGAGCTCACAAATCCTTGAAAGATCTGGGCAGGGTCCCATCGGTGAGCTCCTCCGGCAGGCAAGGCTGCGATGGCTGGGTCATGTAGCCCGCATGCCCAGCCACCGCATGCCGAAACAGCTTTTGTTTGGCCGGATTGAGGGGGCTAAGCGGGCGCGGCACGGGCTAGAGAAGAGATGGAGTGATGTGGTACAGGAGGACGTGGAGCTGAGTGGACTTGCCGATGACTGGTACCAGCGGTGTCAAGATCGGCCTCTGTGGAGGAGGCTCGTGAAGGATGCTACTGGGCAGTTGGAGGCAGTCGCCCTCCAACAACAACGGAGGGCGGAGGAGCGACGCTCACAACAGCGAGCGGAGCGTCGGGTGGCTAAAGCACAGCAGGTTGGCACAGTAGGGGGCACAGGTGGTGCATCAGCCAGTCATCTCAGTCAGTCGACCCGTGGCACCTGGGTCTGCCCCGTGACCTCCTGCCAGCGGGCGTTCGACACTTCACGTGGCCTCAGGGTGCACATAGCCTGGCACAAGCGTCGTGGTGACGTCACCGCCACTTAGTGGCGAATGGCGGTTGTTGTTGTTGTACGTGTGTGTGTACGTGTGTGTGTGTACGTGTGTGTGTGTACGTGTGTGTGTACGTGTGTGTGTCCTTAAGCTAGCCTGCCTACGATCCATCCTGGGTTTAACCAGACTGGATTGTGTGAGGAGCTCAAAAATCCTCGAAAGATCTGGGCAAGGTCCCATCCGTGAGCTCCTCCGGCAGGCAAGGCTGCGTTGGCTGGGTCATGTAGCCCGCATGCCCAGCCACCGCATGCCGAAACAGTTTTTGTTCGGCCGGATTGAGGGGGCTAAACGGACGCGGCACGGGCTAGAGAAGAGATGGAGTGATGTGGTACAGGAGGACGTGGAGCTGAGTGGACTTGCCGATGACCGGTACCAGCGGTGTCAAGATCGGCCTCTGTGGAGGAGGCTCGTGAAGGACGCTGCTACTGGGCACTTGGAGGCAGTCGCCCTCCAACAACAACGGAGGGCGGAGGAGCGACGCTCACAATAACGAGCGGAGCGCCGGGTGGCTAAAGCACAGCAGGTTGGCACAGTAGGGGGCACAGGTGGTGCATCAGCCAGTCATCTCAGTCAGCCGACCCGTGGTACCTGTTGGGTCTGCCCCGTGACCTCCTCCTGTCAGCGCGGCGAGCCTTCGACACCTCACGTGGCGGCCTCAAAGTGGTGCACCTAGCCTGGCGCGTGCGCCGCCGTGGTGACGTCGTTGGCATCGGTGCGCCGAACTGCCCTCGCCACCGTACGTAGCCAACCGCGCTAATCGGAGGTGCGGTGTGGGGGGGGGGATAGAGATAGCGTTGACTCCTGACCCCTGAGCCCTGCCCCCTTGCCCTTTGACCCCTGCCAGGGACTGATCCCCACCTCCAGGGTCAAGTTCCTGCTCCGTCTCCTCAAGGGCCGCCTGGAGGTGGATCTGGAGAAGGACAAACTCCTTTTCAAGCACATGTGCTACGAGATGGACAAGCTGCACAATGGCAGCGCCGTCACCTTCCACGACGTGCTCAGGTGGCGCTCACCGCTCATCGCTCGCTCACCACTCGCTCACTCACCACTCGCTCACTACTCGCTCACTCACCACTCACTCACTCACCACTTGCTCACCGCTCGCTCACCACTCACTCGCTCACCACTTGCTCACCGCTCGCTCGCTCACTCACCACTCACTCGCTCACTCAATCGCTTGCTCACTCACCACTCACTCGCTCACCGCTCACTCACCACTCACTCCCTCACTCACCGCTCACTCACCACTCACTCGCTCACTCACCACTCACTCGCTCACCACTTGTTCGCTCGCCGCTCGCTCGCCGCTCGTTCACCGCTCACTCACTCGCTCACAGCTCGCTCGCTCGCTCACTCACCACTCACTCGCTCACCACTCACCACCCACCCACTCACTCAATCGCCCGCTCACTCACTCGCTCACCACTCACTCACCGCTCACTCGCAACCCGCTCACCACTCATCGCTCACTCACTACTCACTTGCTCACCACTTACCGCTCACTCACTACTCACTCGCTTACTCACTACTCACTTGCTCACCACTCACTCACTACTCACTCACTGGCTCACCACTCACTCACCGCTCGCTCGCAACCCGCTCACCACTCACCGCTCACTCACTACTCACTCGCTCACCGCTCACCGCTCACTCACTACTCACTCGCTCACCGCTCACTCACCGCTCGCTCGCAACCCGCTCACCACTCACTCACCACTTACAACTCACTCACCGCTCACTCACTACTCACTCACCACTCACCGCTCACTCACCGCTCACTCACTACTTGTCTCCCCCGCGTGTCCACCCCGAGCATCCCTCTGTGCCGCGTCTCCCACCCCCCGCGCGTGTCCACCACCCTGTGTGTCATCGACTCACGTATTTCCACCCGTGTGTCCACCCCCCCCCCCCCCCCCCCAGCATGCTGTCGTACCGATCGGTGGACATCCGCAAGAGCCTGCAGCTGGAGGAGCTGCTGATCCGCGAGCAGCTGGAGTACAGCATCGAGGAGGAGGTAGCCAAGCAGACGATCCGCATGTGGCTCAAGAAGTGCCTCAA
>NC_133733.1:3048409-3073469 GCF_048934315.1 Petromyzon marinus
CCTCCACCGTCATCACCGTCACCTCCACTGTCATCACTGTCCACCGTCATCACCATCACCTCCATCATCACCTCCACCAGTCATCACCGTCACCTCCATCACCGTTGCCTCCACCGTGATCACCGTCACCTCCACCGTCACCTCCACCGTCATCACCATCACCTCCACCATCATCACCTCCACCATCATCACCGTCACCTCCGCCATCATCACCGTCGCCTCCACCGTCACCTCCACCATCATCACCATCACCTCCACCATCATCACCTCCTCCGTCATCATCGTCACCTCCACCATCATCACCGTCACATCCACCATCGCCTCCACCATCATCACCGTCACCTCCGCCATCATCACCGTCACCTCCACCGTGACCTCCACCATCATCACCGTCACCTCCACCGTCATCACCGTCACCTCCACCATCATCACCTCCTCCGTCATCATCGTCACCTCCACCATCATCACCGTCACATCCACCATCGCCTCCACCACTACCGCCGTCACCTCTACCACCAACACATCCACCATCACCTGCACTTTCATCATCGCCAACAGCAGCACCATCATATCCACCGTCACCTCCATCACAGCAATTCACCACTAAGTGGCGGTGACGTCACCACTACACGTCACCACTACACTATGTGCACCTTGAGGCCACGTGAAGTGTCGAACGCCCGCTGGCAGGAGGTCACGGGGCAGACACAAGTGCCACAGGTCGACTTACTGAGACGACTGGCTGATGCACCACCTGTGCCCCCTACTGTGCCAACTTCCTGCGCTTTAGCCACCCAGCGCTTCGCTCGTTGTTGTGAGCATCGCTCCTCCATCCTCCGTCGTTGTTGGAGGGCGACTGCCTCCAACTGCCCAATAGCATCCTTCACGAGCCTCCTCCACAGAGGCCGATCTTGACACCGCTGGTACCAGTCATCGGCAAGTCCATTCAGTTCTTTTCTAGATTTGAAGCTTTCGTGACTGCAAGGATCCATACTCTTTGGCTCTATTCGGTAACGTCACGTAGGTAAAAAATAAAACAACAAAAATCACGACGTTTCGGCCACAACACCAGCGGCCTTCATCAGGTTGAAGGGACCAGACTGTCTAGAGGACAGCGCTCAAGTGAACACAGCCGAGCTCAGACCACGGCCTTTAAGCTGTGTGAGAGGGATTAAGGTGCCTTGACAAAGGAATTAGCATAAAAATTAGCATTTAATTGACGGACTTAGCATGATGAAAGGTGTAGAGGGGGTGAACATGTAGGTGCATATGCACTCGCATGTGCTGCGAAAGTTTGGGGTGCCACTACTTGAAAAAATATACTGTACCGTTGAAAATTAAATTTTGATTTAAAGCTTTCGTGACTGCAGTAATTCATATTCTTAGCTTTTTCGGTAAAGTCACGTTGAAGGGAAACAATAAAATAATAAAAATATATATAAAAAACAATAAAAATTCTCGCGACGTTTCGACCGTTTGTGTTATGGTCGAAACATCGTGAGAATTTTTATTGTTTTATATATTTTTTTTATTATTTTATTGTTTCCCTTCAATGTGACTTTACCGAAAGAGCTAAGAACATTGAAAATTAGTTTAATGGTTGGTTCGATTTAGAACATCTTTCCAATGGTTGCTTAATTTGAAACCATCTTCAAATTAAGCAACCATTCAGCTCCACTTCCTCCTGTACCACATCACTCCATCTCTTCTTTAGCCCATGCCGCGCCCATTTAGCCCCCTCGATTCGGCCGAACAAAAGCTGTTTAGGCATGCGGTGGCTGGGCATACAGGCTACATGGCCAAGCCAACGCAGTCTTGCTTGCCAGAGGAGCTCACTGATGGGACTTTTTCCAGATCTTTCAAGGATTTGTGAGCTCCTAAATGTTTCTAACCGGCGAAGATGTTCCATTAGGAGGGTCCACGTTTCGCCAGCGTAGAGAAGGGAGGGAATGACCGTGGCCGTGAAGACCTGAAGCTTCGTGTGGAGCGACAGACCAGGTAGATTCCACACAGCGTTACGCAACCGATGAAAAGATATTGCCGCTCGACTGATTCGGAGTGAGACCTCTGCTGTTAAACTGGAGCCAGTCATAAGCACACTGCCCAGGTATGGGAAACTCTCCACTCTCTCCACAACTGCCCGGGAAATTGTGGGGGTGGAGTGTCCGATGGTACAAAATACCCAGGCAGGTGCTTAGTTTTGGTGGGGCTGATGGTAAGGCCCCACCTCTTAGTGGCACGCTCCAGGTTCAGCAGCAGCGCCTCCAACTCCTCCTCTGAGTGAGCAGCATTTACCAGATCATCGGCATACGTAACATGGTTGGGCAATACGGAGCCATCCCTTGACCGCACCCGGGCATCGATCAGCCTCTCATTGTATCTGTACCAGATGGAAATTCCTCCGGTATAGCTATTGAAGGCTTCACGAACTACGTGGTCGAAATAGATGTTAAATAATGTGGGAGCCAGAGGACATCCCTGTCACACCCAAAGGTGTACAGGGAATGGCTCTGACTCCCAGCCATGTAGTTTTACCCGAGCCCGCTCACCATCATGAAGGTCCTTAATGATTGTGAGCAGAGGGTCAGGGACTACGAAAGCATGAAGAACAACCCAGAGCCCAGGCCTACTGATGGTATCATAGGCCGTGACCAGGTCAATAAAGCAGAGATATAAGTCTTGTTGGAATTCCCTACACTTCTGCTGTAGCAGACGGACAGAAAATATGGCATCTGTGCAGGACTGCCCTTTCCTGAAACCGCATTGGGGCTCCGCAAGCCTCTCCTCAGCGTGCCTAGCAAGGCGATGTTGAATAATCCTTGCCAGGACCTTTCCCGGCACACTGAGGAGTGAGATGCCCCTGTAGTTGTTACAGTCTGTGTGGTCCCCCTTTTTAAAGAGGGGAACCACCAGGGCATCCTTCCAATCATGCGGAACCCGTCCAGTGGTCCAGACTGTTGTTATGATGTCATGTATGGCAGTCTGTGCACAAACGCCACCCTCCCGCAGCATGTCGTTTGGGAGATCATCTCTGCCCGGTGCCTTTCCTGGTCTCAGACTCCGGATCGCTTTCAATACTTCCTCAACAGATGGCACCTCAGCCAGCCACTCACAGGGGGTGACTTCTTCCAATATTTGAGGCACCGCAGCCTCGGCAGGATCATCCCCACTTTGTCCCACGTTATCTAGGCTGAGGGATTTCCCCTCTCCCAGGACCTCACAGAAATGTTCAGCAAATCTGCAATCCTGTTCCTGGGGGTTGGAGATTGGATCACCGTTCTTTCCCCTAATGATGGTAATAGGTGTGGCGCTGCAGGTTACTTTGTTTATGGAATTAAAGAGCGATTTGTGATCGCGGGCCATTGAGGCAGACTCCATCTCCTCAGCAACCCGCGACCACCACCCATGCTTGAAGCACCTCACGGCTCTGTGAACCTCCAAGCCTCATTCTCTGACGTGGGATGCTGTAGCCGATGACAGTGGGCCTGTCGCTTTTTCTCAGCTTGAACACCTCCTCTGTCAGCCAGGGTCTCTGGGGAGGTCTGGACCGTGTACCCAAAGCAGCCATTGCAGCTGCATGAGCCACAGTCCTAAACCTCGCCCATTTCCCCACGACATCAGGAGGAGTGGGGGACGATGCCAACCCCAGCCGCACGCGATGATTAAATTCTCGCTTGCAACTTTCATCAGACAACTGAGACCAGGCCACTATGGGTTGGAATGGGGTCCTGGGTGTACACCTACCACCGGAGTGGAAGAATGGCAGGCGCATCTTACAGATGACAAGTCGATGGTCAGAGGGCAGATCAGCTCCACGGTAGGTCCTGGTGTCAAGGACGTGGGCTCGCATCCGCTGGTCCGTCACTATGTAGTCCAGCAGATGTTCTTGCTTGAACCCGGCATGCATCCGTGATGTTGTGTGGATGCGCCGATGCCGGAACAGCGTGGTTGGTAATTACAAGCCCATGGGCCACACACCGCCGCCGCCACCACCAACAGCACAACCGTCACCACACTACCACGCGCTAACACCATTGTTGCTGCTGCTGTTGCTGCTGTGGCTGCTGCTGTTGCTGTGTTGCTGCTGTTGCTGCTGCTGCTGTGCTGCTGCTATGTTTCTGTTGCTGCTGCTGCTGTGCTGCTGCTATGTTGCTGTGTTGCTGTGTTGTTGCTGTTGCTGCTGCTGTGTTGCTGCTGCTGCTGCTGTGTTGCTGCTATGTTGCTGTTGCTGTGTTCCTGCTGTGCTCCAGCGTCGAGGCCCACCAGCCCCACCGTGTCGGCCGGTGGCACCGCCTCCCGTGGCGCCGCTGCCGGTGCCGCCGGCGCCGCCGCCCGTCCAGCGGCGTCGTCGCGACTCTCGGGGGGGGGCGGGCCCGGGGGCCCCCCCAGGACTCCCGGGGCTACCGGCGCTGGCGCCGAGGTGAAGCGTTGGTGGACTCGACAGCTCACCGTGGAGAGCGACCAGAGCGGGGAGGACGACCCCAGCCCCCGCTAATCCCTCCCCCCTCTCGTCCCCTACTAGCCCCCACCCACTCGTCCCCCACTTAGCCCCCACCCACTCATCCACCACTAGCCACCACTCACTCATCCACCACTAGCCCCCACCCACTCATCCCCCACTAGCCCCCACCCACTCGTCCCCCACTAGCCCCCACTCACTCGTCCACCACTAACCCCCACCCACTCATCCACCACTAGCCCCCCCCCATCAAGACGAGTCCATGATTACCTTGTTGTGTTGTTGTTGGTGTTGTTGTGTTGTTGGTGTTGTTGTTTATGTTACAACCAGAGCTCCTCCTTCTCCCCTCCCCCCTTCCTCTCCTCCTTCCTCCTCCCTCTCCTCCTCCCCCTCCCCCTCCACCTCTCCTCCCCCTCCTCCTCCCCTCCTCCCTCCACCCCCTCCCCCTCCACTCTCCTCCCCCTCCACTCTCCTCCCTCTCCCCCTCCTCCTCCCCCTCCTCCTCCCCCTCCTCCCTCCACCCCCTCCACTCTCCTCCCCCTCCACTCTCCTCTCCCCCCTCCTCCTCCCCCTCCTCCCTCCACCCCCTCCCCCTCCTCCCCCTCCTCCTCCTCCCCCTCCTCCTCCCCCTCCTCCTCCTCCCCCTCCTCCTCCTCCCCCCCTCCTCCTCCCCCTCCACTCTCCTCTCCCCCCTCCTCCCCTCCTACCCCCACCTCCCCCTCCCCTCCCCCTGGCTGGATCGAGGGCGCACCAACCCAGCCTGATAGTCGCGAGCATCGTCTCACCCGTTAACATCACGTGGCCTTGATCAGCACGCGGCTCACATAAAAACTGACACAGTGTACAGTGTGTGTGTACTGTGTGTGTGTACTGTGTGTGTGGTGTGTGTGTGTGTACTGTGTGTGTGTACTGTGTGCGTGTGGTTTGTGTGTACTTTGTGTGTACTGTGTGTGTGTGTACTGTGTGTGTGTGGTGTGTGTACTGTGTGTGTGTACTGTGTGTGTGGTGTGTGTACTGTGTGTGTGTACTGTGTGTGTGGTGTGTGTACTGTGTGTGTGGTGTGTGCTGTGTGTGCACTGTGTACTGTGTGTGTGTACTGTGTGTGTACTGTGTGTGTGTGTACTGTGTGGTGTGTGTACTGTG
Source organism: Petromyzon marinus (assembly GCF_048934315.1). Taxonomy (NCBI): domain Eukaryota; kingdom Metazoa; phylum Chordata; class Hyperoartia; order Petromyzontiformes; family Petromyzontidae; genus Petromyzon; species Petromyzon marinus. The sequence goes on from NC_133733.1 coordinate 3,054,012, forward strand.
TGTGTGGTGTGTGTACTGTGTGTGTGTGTGTGTACTGTGTGTGTGTGGTGTGTTTACTGTGTGTGTGTGTACTGTGTGTGTACTGTGTGTGTGCTGTGTGTGTGTGTACTGTGTGTGTGGTGTGTGTACTGTGTGTGTGTACTGTGTGTGTGTACTGTGTGTGTGGTGTGTGTACTGTGTGTGTACTGTGTGTATACTGTGCACTGTGTGCGTACTGTGTGTGTGTGTGTGTACTGTGTGTGTGTGTGTACTGTGTGTGCGCTGTGTGTGTGTGTACTGTGTGTGTGTACTGTGTGTGTTGTGTGTACTGGGTGTGTACTGTGTGCGCTGTGTGTACTGTGTGTGTGTACTGTGTGTGTGCTGTGTGTACTGTGTGTGTGTGTACTGTGGGTGTGTACTGTGTGTGTACTGTGTGTGTACTGTGTGTGTGCTGTGTGTGTGTACTGTGTGTACTGTGTGTGTGCTGTGTGTGGTGTGTGTGCTGTGTGTGTGTGTACTGTGTGTGTGTGTACAGTGTGTGTGCTGTGTGTGTGTGGTGTGTGTACTGTGTGTGTACTGGGTGTGCTGTGTGTGCACTGTGTACTGTGTGTGTACTGTGTGTGTGTGGTGTGTGTACTGTGTGTGTGCTCTGTGTACTGTGTGTGCACTGTGTACTGTGTGTGTGTACTGTGTGTGTACTGTATGTGCGCTGTGTGTGTGTACTGTGTGTACTGTGTGTGTACTGTGTGTACTGTGTGTGCACTGTATACTGTGTGTGTGTACTGTGTGTGCGCTGTGTGTGTGTACTGTGTGTGTACTGTGTGTACTGTGTGTGTTGTGTGTACTGTGTGCTGTGTGTACTGTGTGCTGTGTGTGTGTACTGTATGTGTACTTTATGTGTTACTTTGTGTGTTACTGTGTGTGTTGTGTGTACTGTGTGTACTGTGTGCTGTGTGTACTGTGTGTGCGCTGTGTGTGTACTGTGTGTGTTTGTACTGTGTGTGTACTTTGTGTGTTACTTTGTGTGTTACTGTGTGTGTTGTGTGTACTGTGTGTGTGTACTTTGTGTGTGTGTCCTGTGTGTGCGCTGTGTGTGTGTACTGTGTGTGTGTACTGTGTGTGTACTTTGTGTGTTACTTTGTGTGTTACTGTGTGTGTTGTGTGTACTGTGTGTGTGTGTACTGTGTGTGTGTGCTTTGTGTGTTACTGTGTGTGTTGTGTGTACTGTGTGTGTATGTACTGTGTGTGTACTGTGTGTATGATCTGTGTGTGTTGTGTGTGTGTACTGTGTGCGTGTGCTTTGTGTATGCTGTGTGCGTGTACTGTGTGTGTGCTGTGTGTGTACTGTGTGTTGTGTACTGTGTGTGTACAGTGTGTGTGTGCTGTGTTTGTGTACTGTGTTTGTGTGCTGTGTTTGTGTACTGTGTTTGTGTGCTGTGTGTGGACTGTGTGTGTGTGCTGTGTGAATGCTGTGTGTGTGGACTGGGTGTGTATGCTGTGTGTGGACTGTGACTCAGAAACACGGTAACCCGGACACCCGGTAACCCGGACACCCGGTAACCCGGACACCCGGTAACCCAGACACCCGGTAACCCAGACACCCGGTAATCCAGACACCCGGTAACCCAGACACCCGGTAACCCAGACACCCGGTAACCCAGACACCCGGTAACCCAGACACCCGGTAACCCAGACACCAGGTAACCTAGACACCCGGTAACCCAGACACCCGGTAACCCAGACACCAGGTAACCCAGACACCAGGTGATCCAGACACCCGATAACCCAGACACCAGGTAACCCAGACACCCGGTAACCCAGACACCCGGTAACCCAGACACCCGGTAACCCAGACACCAGGTAACCTAGACACCCGGTAACCCAGACACCCGGTAACCCAGACACCAGGTAACCCAGACACCAGGTGATCCAGACACCCGATAACCCAGACACCAGGTAACCCAGACACCCGGTAACCCAGACACCCGATAACCCAGACACCAGGTAACCCAGACACCCGGTAACACAGACACCCGGTAACCCAGGCACCAGGTAACCCAGGCACCCGGTAACCCAGACACCCGGTAACCCAGGCACCCGGTAACCCAGACACCCGGTAACCCAGACACCCGATAACCCAGACACCCGGTAACCCAGACACCAGGTGACCCAGACACCAGGTAACCCAGACACCCGGTAACCCAGACACCTGGTAACCCAGACACTCGGTAACCCAGACACCGGGTAACCCAGACACCAGGTAACCCAGACACCCATTAACCCAGACACCCGGTAACTCAGACACCTGGTAACCAAGACACCCGGTAACGCAGACACCCGGTAACCCAGACACCCGGTTACCCAGACACCCGGTAACCCAGACACCCGGTAACCCAGACACCCGGTAACCAAGACACCCGGTAACCCAAACACCTAGTAACCCACGCGCCTTGTTAGCCATGCAAGGGGCCAACTGCCACCCTCTGGGTTACCATGCAGATTTCTTCTTTTTACCGTTCAAACCTTTGACCACCTGTACACTAGGCGAGGTAGTTAACATCTCCTGGACACCGTGATGGTGGTGTTGACAGAAACACAGACTCCAAATATACAGCAGCAGGCATCGTCAGGGTCGGAATCCAGCCCACGCCCTTCTTGCGTGACTGCTCAACGAAGTGGTGTCTGGCTTATCATCGTCATCGCGTGGAAATGTTTAGCAGCACCCAAGCAACCCATCACTGAATACGTGGTGACGTCGAGTCTAAACGTGGAGGGGTAAAAAAACGTCGATACGGGTGGGTGCGTGAGTCGGTAACACAGAAAATGCACCGCTGTCACGAACAACAATAACAACAATAATTCAAATGTACAATGCCCCATTCCATCTGCAGTGACGCCGTTTATTTGGACACGTCCGCCAACACTAGGCCCCAGGCTTCACTCTTCATGCTGTGGCTCCCCGGCACTCGGCCCCCCAAAACGTCCCCGCCTCTGGTGCTGTCCCCTCTTATCCCCCCCTCCCTCCGAGCCCTTCTCTCTCGAACCTTCCCTCACCCCTCTCTCCTCATCCAATCCTCGTCTTCTCCCCCCCATCCCAAACGTCGTCTCTAACAGTCTCCCTCCATAATGTAGGTTTTGTTTTTTGTGTTAGATCGCGTAAATATGTAAATGTGTGTCGTTTAGCCCGCCACCACCCGACACGGCCAATGAGTAAGGTTGTATCACGTAAACAGAACGTGCCCATTCGTTGCTAGTGCAATGGCGACGTGACAGACACTTCTCTTGAAATGGCACTTTATTGAATAAACGTTTACTTGACATCGGGCGGAGACCCCCACTGCAACAGCCCCGAGTCTCCTGCACATCTCCCTTATGTTCCGACCGAGGCCATGCCCCTCTTCTCGATCATTCTCGCTGAATCTGGATGCTCGCTCCACTGGCAGACCCCACCGTCCTCTTACGTCGCCTCACCACGCTTCCTTCTCGAATATTCCCGTAGCCACCAGTCCCTTCGTACTCACAACTGATACCCCGATCATCACCTCCCGTAGCCACCAGTCCCTTCGTACTCACAACTGATACCCCGATCATCACCTCCCGTAGCCACCAGTCCCTTCGTACTCACAACTGATACCCCGATCATCACCTCCCGTAGCCACCAGTCCCTTCGTACTCACAACTGATACCCCTGTCATTACCTCCCCTGGCCACTAGTGCATTCGTACTGTAGGCTGACTTCCCTGTCATTACCTCCCGTGGCCACTAGTGCATTCATACTGTAGGCTACTCCCTTGTCATTACCTCCCGTGGCCACTAGTGCACTCGTACTGTAGGCTGACTCCCCTGTCATTACCTCCCGTGGCCACTAGTGCATTCGTACTTTAGGCTGACTCGCCTGTCATTACCTCCCGTGGCCACTAGTGCATTCGTACTGTACGCTGACTCCTCTGTCATTACCTCCCGTGGCCACTAGTGCATTCGTACTGTACGCTGACTCCCCTGTCATTACCTCCCACTAGCCCCCTCACACTGCATGCAGGCTTCATTGTCATTACCTCCCGTGGCCACTAGTGCATTCGTACTGTAGGCTGACTCTCCTGTCATTACCTCCCGTGGCCACTAGTGCATTTGTACTGTAGGCTGACTCCCCTGTCATTACCTCCCCATGGCCACTAGCGCATTCGTACTGTAGGCTGACTCCCCTATCATTACCTCCCGTGGCCACTAGCCCCCTCACACTGCATGCAGGCTTCATTGTCATTACACTAGTACAGCAGCACACCGGTTGTGTTGGAGAGCAAAAGCCACAACATCCCTCGTCTCTTCAAATGTCCCCTCCAATCTCTTTGATTCTCGCCTGCCGACCAATCACTCTGGAGGCCTCTCTGTGCCCATCGGAGGCCTCGGCCTATTCCTGGTAGTCTGTTTACTTCGGGTGAGTGATCTGAAATTTGGGTCATTGCACATCCAGAGGAATCCCCCAATGCGCCAAAACGCGAACAGCTTGAAACCAAAAACAGAACCCCAGCGGAGCCACGGACCACACTCGAGAGAGGGGAGGTGTTCAGTTTAAGGAGATGATGAAGCATTCCAAGCGGATTTGAATCCATCTACCCACAACGATCGTCTTGATTTCAAGTGGCAAGGCGTCGTACCAAAGCATAGGTGCCATGCTAACAAAAGCACCGATCACCGAAAGGGAGCAACCTAGACCCTCCTCCTTCCTCCCCCCTTCTCCCCTTACCCTCCCCCCCTCCTTCCCCTACTCCTCCCCCTCGATGGAATACAAAAATATGCAGCGAGTGACTTCCAAGACACAAAACATTGTAGAGGGCTCCTTGTTTATTTCTCACACTTTACAGTCACTGAACAACATCTACACTGGGCAACGTAGAGCTGACCCACTCATACAGTCACATCGCCGGCGTCTAACTATATAGCTGTCTGACTAATACAGCGATGACGACGACGATGGGGACCGTACAGCGGATCGGCCATGCGGCCGGACGATGATGAAGAGATGACGGCGAAGACAGCGACGGCAGCCAAGACCCGAACCCCCACGATAGCCCCGAACCTCCGGTTACCTCCCCCCTTATATACTCCTCAGCGTGGGCAAGCCACGCCTCTGGCCACACCTCCCTTCTAGAACTCTCGTGCAGGTTCCAGGAGCTTCCTAACCAGGGGCGGAGCCAGGATTTTGACTTGGGGGGGGGGGGGGCTGACTTAAATATTCTGAGATATCCAGTGCTTATGTTTTCCAATGGGCGCCACAAATGTATAAAACAAATTTTATTGGATTTGAACGCGGAGTTTATTAATAGGTCGGAGCCGCCGATATGGCTAATAAGTTCGGTAAGTTCGAAAGGCTGCCGCTCAAGCAGCCTGCAGGGCAGCACACAAGGTGGTAGCCTGCAGGGCAGCACACAAGGTGGCAGCCTGCAGGGCAGCACACAAGGTGGCAGCCTGCAGGGCAGCACACAAGGTAGCAGCCTGCAGGGCAGCACAAGGTGGCAGCCTGCAGGGCAGCACACAAGGTGGCAGCCTGCAGGGCAGCACACAAGGTAGCAGCCTGCAGGGCAGCACAAAGTGGCAGCCTGCAGGGCAGCACAAGGTGGCAGCCTGCAGGGCAGCATGAGGTGGCAGCCTGCAGGGCAGCACACAAGGTAGCAGCCTGCAGGGCAGCACAAGGTGGCAGCCTGCAGGGCAGCACGAGGTGGCAGCCTGCAGGGCAGCACAAGGTGGCAGCCTGCAGGGCAGCACGAGGTGGCAGCCTGCAGGGCAGCACACAAGGTGGCAGCCTGCAGGGCAGCACAAGGTGGCAGCCTGCAGGGCAGCACGAGGTGGCAGCCTGCAGGGCAGCACATAAGGTGGCAGCCTGCAGGGCAGCACAAGGTGGCAGCCTGCAGGGCAGCAGCACAAGGTGACAGCTTGCAACATTTTGCAGCAGCCGGATATCCGGTTATCCGCCTCTGTTCCCGACTGATCCCTGCCTCTGACCTTTGGCCCAGTTACACCCACCTTATGGTTGGCTGTTATATAGCACAACAATACCCCTCATGGTCAACAGATGGCACCCTGTCACTAAAAATGTATTAGTTCCTGCAAGTAATGCGGGGTGGTAAGCCCGTTTTAAAAAAAGCCTCATGGGTTAATAGCAGTATCATAAAAATCCGCTCGGAATTTGACCGGTAGCCAACGAAGAGATACGAGGGACTTGTGCGTAATGTGCTCGCGAAATGGCGTACGTAGTGTGAGCACTCCCTCAGTCGCATTCTGAACAAAGCCGGAGTCTGCCTGGCGCTTCGCTCGGAATCTTCGCGATGCGGCATCGTTGACCCCTTCACAACTCACGGAGCATCGCAAACTGTTATCTGCTGTCGTTTTCCCATGGAAGCTGGTATGGAAGTACGGGCGTTTGTAAATACGGGTGTTTGTAAGTTACGGGCGTTTGTAAATTACGGGCATTTGTAAGTACCGGCGTTTTTACGTTGCAGGCATTCGTAAGTTACGGGCGTTCGTAAGTTGCGGGCGTTTGTAAGTACGGGCGTTTTTAAGTTACGGGCGTTCATAAGTTGCGGTGCGTTTGTAAGTACGGGCGTTTGTAAGTTACGGGCGTTTGTAAGTTATGGGCATTCGTGGGTTGCGGGCTTTTGTAAGTGCGGGCGTTTGTAAGTTACGGGAGTTGGTGAGTTGCGGGTGTTTGTAAGTACGGGCGTTTGTAAGTACGGGCGTTCATAAGTTAAGGGCGTTCGTAAGTACGGGCGTTCGTAAGCACGGGCGTTCGTAAGTACGAGCGTTTGTAAGTACGGGCGTTTGTAAGTATGGGCGTTCGTAAGTCGAGTACTGCCTCTGTGTGTGTATATATATTTAAAAAATTCTGAGAACTCGTCCGTCGTAAAATAAAAAAAAACACGGAACACGGTTTCCCTAGAGTAGGTGGCGAGCGCACTAAAAAAAAAGGGTTACATCACGCTGGCGGGTTCGGAACTTCGTCTTCCGTTCGCTCCCCGGTTGGTCGGCTAAGTTAGAGGATATACCTCGTCAAGGTGGACACAACGGTGAGAATATATCGACGTTCGTTATTCACACTGCATTCATTGCTCAGGGCCATGTTGGTGAGTCAGGTGAGGCTGGGGCGGGGCGTATACTCAGTTGAAGTTAAATTCAACAAAGGTGGGGTGGTTAGGCAGTCGCCAAACTAAAGGGTTGAGAAACCATTGCACTATAGGACCACAGAGCTCGGGAACATTCGTTGGAGGATGAGCGTGACCCACCTGCCAACCGCTCCCTCTTATTCGTAAGGTTGGCCAGACATTTCACGATAGGATCGCATAGCTTGGAGAATAAGCGTAACCCATCACCACCACTCCCTAGCATGCGTGGGGTTGGCCAGACATTTCACAATAGGATGGCAAAGCTTGGAGAATAAGCACAACTTATCCACCAACCACTCCCTCGCATGCGTGGGGTTGGCTAGACACTTCGCTATAGGATCGCAGAGCTTGGCGAATAAGTGTAACTCACCCACCACCACACCATAGCATGCGTGGGGTTGGCTAGACACTTCACTATAGGATCGCAGAGCTTGGAGAATGAGCGTAACTCACCCACCACCACTCTAGCATGCGTAGGGTTGGCTAGACACTTCACTATAGGATCACAGAGCTTGCAGAATGATGGTAACTCACCCACCACCACCACTCTAGCATGCGTGGGGTTGGCTAGACACTTCGCTATAGGATCGCAGAGCTTGGATAGTGAGCGTAACCCATCATCCACCACATCTCTCTCAGACATCACCAGCTATAAATGTATATCTCAGAACCACGTTGGGTCACACGAGGTTAAAACTACAAGGGTTGAGACACCGCCCAGGGCTCTAGGGGCGATGCACCTCGCCGTGGAGTTCGAGATTGCATTGAAGACGACGGGGAAGAAGACGATTGTGCAGGCCAGGGCCTCAAGCTCCCCTTTCTGCAAAGGTATGGCGCGAAAGAAGCTGAACACGCATGTGTAGCGACATCGCGGATGTCACTGGGTCATGCCGGCTCTAGCGAGGCACGGCGTGCGATGTACTCACATCGCAGACACCACGTGTGTGGCGACATCGTGGATGTAGGTAAGGCCCCCCCCCCCCCCGCTGAGCTGCCGTGTAGCTTTTTTTTCAGAAGCGACCCTGGCGATCACAAATGAGAGCTCGACGTAGTGGCGGCGTGTCGTCGTCATCGTCGTCGTCATCGTCGTCGACATCGTCACGTGGGAGTTTATAGCGGCAGCCATTATTACTTTCTAAATTTGGAGGAGGGGGGTGGAACCGGAGGACCCGGAGAAAAATCCACGTGACCACGGAGAGAGAGAGAGAGAGACGCAGACTCCAAATATACAGCAGCAACAGTAGCAGGCATCGTCAGGGTCTGGGTAGAACCCACGACCTCCTGTAGATCAGGCGAGGTAGTTAACATCTCCTAGCCACCGTGATGATGATGATGATGATAGAGAGAGACGCAGACTCTAAATATACAGCAGCTGCAGGCATCGTCAGGTTTGGATGGAACCCACGACCTCCTGTATACCAGGCGAGGTATTTAACATCTCATAGCCACCGTGATGATAATGATGAGTGAGAGACGCAGACTCCAAATATACAGCAGCTGCAGGCATAGTCAGGTTGGGCCGTCCATAAATGTGACGAGGGGGGGGGGGTTTGAGAAATGTGACGTCACATCAAAATGCGCAACTTTATAAATAAATACAGACAACACGTTCTACTTAATTAAATAGACTTTTTTTAATAAATGTTTTCTCCTACAACATCAGAGTGCAGCAGCGCCACATTAAATACCGCACTACCACAATGTGACAATAGTTTAAAGCGATTTGAAGCACGTGTTTATTTTGGGTCGGGTGGGAGGGGGGGCAGAGCTTTGTGACGTCATACTTGAGGGGTGGGGGGGGGGTCTGACTTTTTGTGACGCCGCGTGACGAAGAGGGGGGGGGGGTGGGGTCAAAAAATCATCCAAAACCGCGTGACGTCATTTATGGACGGCCCCCTTTGAGGTCGAACCCACGACCTCTGTACCGGGCGAGGTAGCTACGTAACATCTCGACACCGCGGTGGTGACATCATATAGGCGACCAGTACCAAGGCAATGCAATCGCCATAGCGCTAATAGCTCCGGTAAAAATCTCCATCCAGCAGTGCATAGACCGTGACGATGATATTTAGTTTAGTAGGTCGGAAGGGAGGAGGGGGAGGAGGAGGTGGAGGCAGGAGGGAGGGGGATGGGGGGGGAGGAGGTGGAGGGGTGAGGAGGTGGAGCGGGGAGGAGGTGGAGCGGGGAGGAAGAGGGTGGTGGACGTGGAGGAGGGGGTTGGAGAGGGAGGAGAGAGGAGGAGGTGGAGCAGGAGATGGTGGCGGTTCCGGAGGGTGGAAGAGGTGTAGGAGAAGAAGTGGAGCAAGGAAGAAGAGGGTTGAGGAGAGGGGATGGGAGTTGGAGGAGGTTGAGGGGGAGACAGGAGGTGGTAGAGGAGGGTGGAGGAGGTGGTGGTGGTGGACGTGGAGAAGGGGAGGAGGCTGAGGAGGGTGGAGGAGGAGACGGACGGGGAGAGGGGCTGGTGGAGGAGGAGGTCGTGACGGTGGTGGGGTAGGGGAGGAAAAGGAAGGAAGAGGTGGCAGAGGAGGTGGAGGGAGGAGGTGGAGGAGCGGTGATGGAGGCTCGCGTGGAGCAGCCGCTGGGCAGATGGGGACGCTGGGGCGGCCTCCATCCAGCAGTGGAGTGACCCCTCCCCCGCTGATCATCATGATGGTGACAAAGACGGCCCTTAACCACACGAGTGGTAATTATATAGACTTTTACTAACTACTGCGAACCAACTGAACTACTTGAGGGGTTAACAGGCAGAGCCCCACGGAGCATGGAGCTTTGTGTTGTGTGGAGAGGGGCGACTGCGCCACGCGTGGAGATTTCAATCAGCAGACAAATTGTCCACAGACTCAACACAGCACAATAGCCTCAACACTGCACCATAGACTCAACACTGCACCATAGACTCAACACTGCCCATAGAGTCAACACTGCCCATAAACTCAACACTGCACCATAAACTCAACACTGCCCACAGACTCAACACTGCACCATAGACTCAACACTGCACCATAAACTCAACACTGCCCATAGACTCAACACTGCACCATAGACTCAACACTGCACCATAGACTCAACACTGCCATAGACTCAACACTGCACCATAGACTCAACACTGCACCATAGACTCAACACTGCCCATAGACTCAACACTGCACCATAGACTCAACACTGCCATAGACTCAACACTGCACCATGGACTCAACACTGCACCATAGACTCAACACTGCACCATAAACTCAACACTGCACCATAGACTCAACACTACACCATAGACTCAACACTGCACCATAGACTCAACACTGCACCATAGACTCAACACTGCACCATAGACTCAACATTGCCCATAGACTCAACACTGCACCATAGACTCGCACTGCACCATAGACTCAACACTGCCCATAGACTCAACACTGCACCATAGACTCAACACTGCCATAGACTCAACAATGCACCATAGACTCACACTGCACAATAGACTCAACACTGCACCATAGACTCAACACTGCCCATAGACTCAACACTGCACCAAAGACGCAACACTGCACCATCGACTCAACACTGCCCATAGACTCAACACTGCACCATAGACTCAACACTGCACCATAGACTCAACACTGCACCACAGACTCAACACTGCACCAAAGATTCAACACTGCACAATAGACTCAACACTGCACCATAGGCTCAACACTGTCCATAGACTCAACACTGCACCATAGACTCAACACTGCACCATAGACTCAACACTGCCCATAGACTCAACAATGCACCATAGACTCACACTGCACAATAGACTCAACACTGCACCATAGACTCAACACTGCCCATAGACTCAACACTGCACCATAGACTCAACACTGCACCATAGACTCACACCTGCACCATAGGCTCAACACTGCACCATAGACTCAACACTGCACCATAGACTCAACACTGCACCATAGGCTCAACACTGCACCATAGACTCAACACTGCACCACAGACTCAACACTGCACCAAAGACTCAACACTGCACCATAGATTCAAAACTGCACCATAGACTCAACACTGCACCATAGACTCAACACTGCACCACAGACTCAACACTGCACCATAGACGAAACACTGCCCATAGACTCAACACTGCACCATAGACTCAACACTGCACCATAGGCTCAACACTGCACCATAGACTCAACACTGCACCACAGACTCACACTGCACCATAGACTCAACACTGCCCATAGACTCAACACTGCACCATAGACTCGCACTGCACCATAGACTCAACACTGCACCATAGACTCAACACTGCACCATAGACTCAACACTGCCCATAGGCTCAACACTGCACCATAGACTCAACACTGCACCATAGACTCAACACTGCCCATAGACTCAACAATGCACCATAGACTCACACTGCACCATAGACTCAACACTGCACCATAGACTCAACACTGCCCATAGACTCAACACTGCACCAAAGACGCAACACTGCACCATCGACTCAACACTGCCGATAGACTCAACACTGCCCATAGACTCAACACTACACCATAGACTCAACACTGCCGATAGACTCAACACTGCCCATAGACTCACTGGGTCTCTCTCTCTCTCAGGGGATTCACAATGGCCGTGTCAGAGACACTGAGATCCTGGGTTCAAGCCCTGGGTCTGGGTGTCTCTCTCTCTCAGGGGGTTCACAATGGCCGTGTCAGAGACACTGAGAACCTGGGTTCAAGCCCTGGGTCTGGGTGTCTCTCTCTCAGGGGGTTCACAATGGCCGTGTCACAGACACTGAGAACCTGGTTTCAAGCCCTGGGTCTGAGTGTCTCTCTCTCAGGGGGTTCACAATGGCCGTGTCACAGACACTGAGATCCTGGGTTCAAGCCCTGGGTCTGGGTGTCTCTCTCTCTCTCAGGGGGTGCACAATGGCAGTGTCACAGACACTGCTGGCAAGGCTCTAAGTTATACAGTGTCTGTAAGTTATGCGGAAAATTAAGACGCGCTAACGGTAATTACAAAATGGCACCATTTTAATAACATTCTTCCTTAATCAAACACCTCGCACTTAAATTTAATGAAGATCATAACTGAAGACTGCGTATCGTGCTGTGTGTAGTGAGTGTGTGGGGAACGGTGGTGCAGTGGTTAGCGTGCTGTGTGGTGAGTGTGTAGGGAGCGGTGGTGCAGTGGTTAGCGTGCTGTGTGTGTGTGTGGGGAGCGGTGGTGCAGTGCTTAGCGTGCTGTGTGGTGAGTGTGTGGGGAGCGGTGGTGCAGTGGTTAGCGTGCTGTGTGTGTGTGGTGAGTGTGTGGGGAGCGGTGGTGCAGTGCTTAGCGTGCTGTGTGTGTGTGGTGAGTTTGTAGGGAGTGGTGGTGCAGTTGATAGCGTGCTGTGTGTGTGTGTGTGGTGAGTGTGTGGGGAGTGGAGGTGCAGTGGTTAGCGTGCTGTGTGTGTGGTGAGTGTGTGGGGAGCGGTGGTGCAGTGGTTTAGCGTGCTGTGTGTGTGTGGTGAGTTTGTGGGGAGTGGTGGTGCAGTGGTTAGCGTGCTCTGTGTGTGTAGTGAGTGTGTGGGGGAGCGGTGGTGCAGTGGTTAGCGTGCTGTGTGTAGTGTGTGGGGAGCGGTGGCGCAGTGGTTAGCGTGCTGTGTGTGTGTGGTGAGTGTGTGGGGAGTGGTGGTGCAAGTGGTTAGCGTGTTGTGTGTAGTGAGTGTGTGGGGAGTGGTGGTGCAGTGGTTAGCGTGCTGTGTGTAGTGTGTGGGGAGCGGTGGCGCAGTGGTTAGCGTGCTGTGTGTGGTGAGTGTATGGGGAGTGGTGGTGCAGTGGTTAGCGTGCTGTGTGTGGTGAGTGTGTGGGGAGCGGTGGTGCAGTGGTTAGCGTGCTGTGTGTGTGGTGAGTGTGTGGGGAGTGGTGGTGCAGTGGTTAGCGTGCTGTGTGTGTGTGTAGTGAGTGTGTGGGGAGTGGTGGTGCAGTGGTTAGCGTGCTGTGTGTGTGTGTAGTGAGTGTGTTGGGAGTGGTGGTGCAGTGGTTAGCATGCTGTGTGTGTGTAGTGAGTGTGTGGGGAGTGGTGGTGCAGTGGTTAGCGTGCTGTGTGTAGTGTGTGGGGAGCGGTGGTGCAGTGGTTAGCGTGCTGTGTGTGTGTGTACTGTGTGGGGAGTGGTGGTGCAGTGGTTAGCGTGCTGTGTGTGTGTGTGGTGAGTGTGTGGGGAGTGGTGGTACAGTGGTTAGCGGGGGCAGCACGTAAAGCAAAGCAATGGACAAACATCCGAAATGATGAACGAAGCAAATTTCCGACGACTAAACCGAGCTGGTGACGTCCATGCTGTGGCACCGACTCTTCTCCCTGCACCACCCACCCCCCCCCATGAGCCTCGTCAACGCGCTTCAGGAGCGAGTCCTCGACTTCTTCCGCTCAGGGCGGAGGACACCGGAGTCGCGGCCAGGGTCCTGGGCCCTGCCACTGGATGAGGCCGGTCACGGGCCGGCGTGCGTACGGAGTCGGCTGGCCACCTTCCGACCGCAAGGCCGCGCGAAAGTTCCGCACCACGCCGCCCCTGCCACCGGGCCTGGAGCGTCACGGCCTCCTTCCTCCTGAAACAGCTGGGGGGGGGGGGTCTGCAGTGCTCCAAGCGACTATTCTACATGGACCTGCAGGGCCTCCCACTGGGGCAAGCTGCCGCCCTTCTACAGGGAGCGTCCTGCAGACGTGGGGCTCCCTCGCCGTCAGGAGGCTGAGCCGGCCGCGATCGGCCGAGGATCTGGTGTTCGAACCGACCCTCGGGAACCCCGCAGACAAAGCCGCCATCCGCCACCGCCGCCGCCATCGGCACGGAGAGGCGCCTCGCCAACGCGCGGCTCGCCAGGACGGGAGATCTGGTGGAGCCCGGGACACGGAGGCCGGTGGCTCGGACCGGCAGACGTGGCCGCAAAGACAGGGGGGCTGCAGTCGCTCCGGGTGGCTGCCCGGATCCTGGCCGAAGCCAAGGGGGCCTTCTCAGAGGCAGCGATGGGGAGAACACCCCCCCCCCCCCCCATCGGCGTTGGGGATGACGAGGCCCCTCTCGGTCCCCCTCCACTGGAGCTCTCAGTCGTGCAACTGCATCGCCAATGCCGACAAGCGAAGGCGGATCGCGACCTATGCCGGCCGGAAGACCTGCCGGAGGTGGCCTTCGCTAACGTCAAGAGGAAGGTGCTCTACTCCCACATGGTCCGGTTCCACCAACAGGACGCCCTGAGGAGCCACAAGGACCACGCCTGGAGGAAAGCCCTGCCCTGCGTCTCTCCGGAGAGGCCTCGCTGGAGGCAACTCCACTCCAGCCCAACGTACAACCGCATCAGCGACCTCGGCCGGAGCATCGCCCACGGCACCGTCACCGCCGACGCCTCCCCGGCGCGCTTCACCGGCACGTCCCCGGAGTTGCCGGTCCTGCGGTAAAGCGGAGACGGTGGCGCGCCGATACGTGGAGCGCGAGAGCCTGGAACCCGCTGCGTTCAAGTGTCCTGAGAAACATCCTCCTAAGGTTCAGCCTCCAATTTCTCTCCGACGGTCCTCATCTTTGGATACCCGAAAGGGCGACGGACCCCGACATCTTCAGGGGCCCGGTCAGCGTGCTCGTCGGCTATGCCAAAGCCTCGCCGTGTACACGGGGCGAGGAAGGTGGCCCTGGAGGGGCGACGTCCGGCCGGCGGCCTGGGCATCTTCTGCGCTCCGGTCGGGGCCAGGCTGTGTGTGTGTGGGCCCAGAGTTCCGCCGTGCGCGGCTGACCCCACGCCGTGCCGGCCTTCGAGGAGCAAGCGGGCGACTGGAGGAGGGCCGCTTGCTCGGTGGCGGATGGCGGTAGAGAGCTCCACACGTGCAGATTTTGTGAGCCGCCCCGTCGGAGGCCGTAGGACTGCGAGGAGTGCTGGGTGCAGATGCAGCACTTGTCGTAGTTTTAAATAATATATGTACATAGAAAACAGGGGGAACATAGACATGGAGTAGGGAGAGAGGGTGGTAGAGAGGGGGGGGGGGTAGAGAGAGAGGGGGTAGAGAGAGGGGGTAGAGAGAGAGGGGGTAGAGAGAGAGGGGGGGTAGAGAGAGAGGGAAAGGGGTAAGAAGGAGCAGAGATTGACATCTTTCGTGAAATCTTTCATTTAAACAGGTGGTGGTGGGGGGGTGGCACATAAAGCAAAGAATTATAAAAAAAAACGAAATGATGAACGAAGCAAAGTGCCGACCACACCGAGCATCTTCTTGTTTCCTCTGATCGTAAGCAAAATATTTTAAAAAGAGAGAGGGACAGAGAGAGAGAGATAAGGGGAGAGCGTTGATGGGGGAGGGGGGCAGAGGGAGAGAGCGAGAGGAGTGAGTCACGAGCGTTATTTATTTATTTATCTCTCGCTCTCAATGGGCTTTCGTCCCTTCAGCGTCTCTGTGGGAGAGCGGGGCTGTTAATAATAAAATTGTTCACGGTGGATCCCCCGGTCTGTGGGTGGAATGACATCGAATATGAATGTAAATATATACACACACACAGTCACACGTGTGTGACTGTGTGTGTGTGTACACGGAGACAAAAGTCCCCCGTGTAGCCTCTAACAGGCTGCAGGGGCAAGTGCTGTTAGTTGCGAGTAGCAGCAGCACCTGTGAAGGTAGACACAGACAAAGGTCCCCCGTATAGCCTTAACAGGCTGTAGGGGGCAAGTGCTGTGAGTGGCGAGTAGCAGCAGCACCTGTGAAAGTAGACACAGACAAAGGTCCCCCGTGTAGCCTCTAACAGGCTGCAGGGGCAAGTGCTATTAGCGAGCAGCGCCTGTGAAGGCTACCGGCACTGTGGCACACGAGGGGGTGGGTGTCCAGCACCACGCCCGGTCGCCTTTGTCTCCCCCAGTGGCGATGTTTATTACACACACCGCACAGGCACTCATTTCAGGCTAAGTCGACCTAGGGGAGGCCCAGGACCCGCTCAGATAATCGTCACTGATGGTGTTGGTGGTGACCGCGAGTGGGAATTGAACTCGGGTCGCCGGGTTCGTAGCGCAGCAGTAGCGCTAACCGCTGTACCACCGCTCCCCCCGACACACACACAGACACACACACGCGCACACACACAACCACACACACAGTCACACACACAGCCACACAACAACAACCGCCATTCGCCACTAAGTGGCGGTGACGTCACCACGACGCTTGTGCCAGGCTATGTGCACCCTGAGGCCACGTGAAGTGTCGAACGCCCGCTGGCAGGAGGTCACGGGGCAGACCCAGGTGCCACGGATCGACTGACTGAGATGACTGGCTGATGCACCACCTGTGCCCCCTACTGTGCCAACCTGCTGTGCTTTAGCCACCCGGCGCTCCGCTCGTTGTTCTGAGCGTCGCTCCTCCGCCCTCCGTTGTTGTTGGAGGGCGACTGCCTCCAACTGCCCAGTAGCGTCCTTCACGAGCCTCCTCCACAGAGGCCGATCTTGACACCGCTGGTACCAGTCATCGGCAAGTCCACTCAGCTCCACACACAGCCACACACACACACAGCCACATACACAGTCACACGCATACATACAGACACACACAGTCACACACACATAGACACAGACATACACACGCACACACGGACACACACGCACACACAGTCACACACACACACACTCGCTTACACGCATGAGGGAACGTATAAATAGTTTATAATATGAAAATAACTGCACGCGCAAACGCCCACACACATGCGCACACGTGTATACAAAACATATACAAAGACAAAGATTACCCGTGTAGCCTCTAACAGGCTGTAGGGGCAAGTGCTGTTAGTAGCGAGTAGCAGCAGCACCTATGAAGGTAGACACAGACAAAGCTCCCCCGTGTAGCCTCTAACAGGCTGTAGGGGCAAGTGCTGTTAGCGAGTAGCAGCAGCGCCTGTGAAGGTAGACACAGACAAAGATCCCCCGTGTAGCCTCTAACAGACTACAGGGGCAAGTGTTGTGAGTAGCGAGTAGCAGCAGCACCTGTGAAGGTAGACACAGACAAAGGTCCCCCGTGTAACCTCTAACAGGCTGTAGGGGCAAGTGCTGTGAGTAGCGAGTAGCAGCAGCACCTGTGAAGGTAGACACAGACAAAGGTCCCCCGTGTAGCCTGTACCAGACTGTAGGGGCAAGTGCTGTGAGTACCGAGTAGCAGCAGCATCTGTGAAGGTAGACACAGACAGAGATCCCCCGTGTAGCCTCTAACAGGCTGTAGGATGGCCAGCAGCCAGGCCCGGCCGCCTTTGTCTCCCCACTAGTACTCCCAGGTACTCATTTGAGGCTGAGTCGACCTAGGGGGTCCCACCAGCGTCATGCGTTCGTTTGAATAATGGGAGTCAGTTTGTTGAAATAAATAGCTGTGTGTCCTGACTTTTGTGCCACCCTGTATAATAATAACCCTAGGGCCACCATGTATAATAATAACCCTATGTGTCCTGACATTTGGGCCACCCTGCACAATAATAACCCTATGTGTCCTGACTTTTGGGCCACCCTGTAAAATAATAACCCTATGTGTCCTGACTTTTGGGCCACCCTGTATAATAATTACCCTATGTGTCCTGACTTTTGGGCCACCCTGTATGTTTGGAGTCCGTGTGGTGATCTCTCTCCCCCTTGTGGAAGTTACGTAGATCGTTCTGCCTTGCACCTGGTGAGCAGTGTTGAGTCTATGGTGCAGTGTTGAGTCTATGATGCAGTGTTGAGTCTATGGTGCAGTGTTGAGTCTATGGTGCAGTGCTGAGTCTACGGTGCAGTGCTGAGTCTATGGTGCAGTGTTGAGTCTATGGTGCAGTGTTGAGTCTATGGGCAGTGTTGAGTCTATGGGCGGTGTTGAGTCTATGGGCAGTGTTGAGTCTATGGTGCTGTGTTGAGTCTATGGGCGGTGTTTAGTCTATGGTGCAGTCTTGAGTTTATGGTGCAGTGTTGAGTCTATGGTGCAGTGTTGAGTCTATGGTGCAGTGTTGGGTCTATGGTGCAGTGTTGGGTCTATGGGCAGTGTTGAGTCTATGGTGCAGTGTTGAGTCTATGGTGCAATGTTGAGTCTATGGTGCCGTGTTGAGTCTATGGTGCAGCGTTGAGTCTATGGTGCAGTGTTGAGTCTATGGTGCAGTGTTGAGTCTATGGGCAGTGTTGAGTCTTTGGGCAGTGTTGAGTTTATGGGCAGTGTTAAGTCTATGGTGCAGTGTTGAGTCTATGGTGCAGTGTTGAGTCTATGGGTAGTGTTGAGTCTATGGTGCAGTGCTGAGTCTATGTGCAGTGTTGAGTCTATGGTGTAGTGCTGAGTCTATGGTGCAGTGTTGAGTCTTTGGGCGGTGTTGAGTTTATGGGCAGTGTTGAGTCTATGGTGAAGTGTTGAGTCTATGGGCAGTGTTGAGTCTATGGTGCACGGCCATTGTGAACCCCCTGAGAGAGAGAGACACCCAGACCCAGGGCTTGAACCCAGGATCTCAGTATCTCTGACACGGCCATTGTGGACTCCCTGAGAGAGAGAGAGAGACCCAGGCCCAGGGCTTGAACCCAGGATCTCAGTGTCTGTGATACGGTCATTGTGAACCCCCTGAGAGAGAGAGACACCCAGACCCAGGGCTTGAACCCAGGATCTCAGTGCCTCTGACACGGCCATTGTGGACCCCCTGAGAGAGCGAGAGACACCCAGACCCAGGGCTTGAACCCAGGATCTCAGTGTCTGTGACACGGCCATTGTGAACCCCCTGAGAGAGAGAGAGAGAGACACCCAGACCCAGGGCTTGAACCCAGGGTCTCAGTGTCTGTGACACAGCCATTGTGAACCCCCTGAGAGAGAGAGAGAGACACCCAGACCCAGGGCTTGAACCCAGGGTCTCAGTGTCTGTGACACAGCCATTGTGAACCCCCTGAGAGAGAGAGAGACGCAGACCCAGGGCTTGAACCCCTCCCTCACTCCCTGCACTTCTCTGCCTCCCTGTCTCTCTTCCTCTCTCCTTGCATCTCCTCGCCTCCTCCTCCTCTCTCGCTCATTGTTTATCTCCCCTCTCTCTCCCTCCTATTCCATCTCTCTCCTGTTTTTTTACGATCAGAGGAAACAAGAAGATGCTCGGAGTGGTCGGCACTTTGCTTCGTTCATCATTTCGGTTTTTTTTCAATGCTTTGCTTAATGTGCTCCCCCCCCCCCCCCCCTGTTTAAATGAAATATTTCACGAAAGATGTCAATCTCTGCTCCTTCTTACCCCTTCCCTCTCTCTCTACCCCCCCTCTCTCACTACCCCCTCTCTCTACCCTCTCTCTCTCTACCCCCTCTCTCTTTACCCCCCTCTCTCTCAACCCCCTCTTTCTCTACCCCCCCTTTCTCTACCCCCTCT
>NC_133733.1:3073569-3098569 GCF_048934315.1 Petromyzon marinus
ACCCCCTCTCTCTCTACCCCCTCTCTCTACCCCCTCTCTCTCTACCCCCTCTCTCTCTCTCTCTCTACCCCCTCTCTCTCTCTCTCTATCCCCTCTCTCCCTACTCCATGTCTGTGTCCCACCACCCCCCGCCTCTGTTTTCTACGTACATATTTGTCATATAATTAATCTTTTAAAAAAAATCTTATCATTTTTTAACTACGACAAGTGCTGCATTTGCACCCAGCGCTTCTCGCAGTCCTACGGCCTCCGAAGGGTATCTCAGATCTGCACGCAGAGATCTCCGTTTTCTGCCACCGAGCACACGGCCTCCTCTCTCTCCCCCCGCCTCTCTCTCTTTCTGCTGGCTGTGTGTGTACACAGACGGCGGCTGCGTAAAATTGAATTCCTATCCGCTATTTATTTTTTGCTGTTTGAAGGCAATTTTTATTTGTGTTGATCCAGTTGAAGTGGCGACTTCTGTGGTGGAGTGAGAGAGTGTGCGCGTGTGTGTGTGTGGTGCACGTGTGGTGCACGTGTGTGTGTGTGTGTACGTGTGTGGTGCACGTGTGTGTGTAAGTGTGTGGTGCACGTGTGGTGCACGTGTGTGTGTGTACGTGTGTGGTGCACGTGTGTGTGTGTGTGGTGCACGTGTGGTGCACGTGTGTGGTGCACGTGTGTGTGTGAGAGTGGTGCACGTGTGTGTGCGCGTGTGTGTGTATGGTGCACGTGTGGTGCACGTGTGTGTAGGTGTGTGGTGCACGTGTGTGGTGCACGTGTGTGTGTGGTGCACGTGTGTGTGTGTGTACGTGTGTGGTGCACGTGTGTGTGTGCGTGTGTGGTGCGTGTGTGTGTGTGGTGCACGTGTGGTGCACGTGTGTGTGTGTGAGTGGTGCACATGTGTGTGTGTACGTGTGTGGTGCAGTGTGCGTGTGCGTGTGTGGTGCGCGTGTGTGTGTGTGGTGCACGTGTGGTGCATGTGTGTGGTGCACGTGTGGTGCACGTGTGTGTGTGTGTACGTGTGTGGTGCACGTGTGTGTGTGCGTGTGTGGTGCGCGTGTGTGTGTGTGTGGTGCACGTGTGGTGCACGTGTGTGTGTGTGTGAGTGGTGCACATGTGTGTGTGTACGTGTGTGGTGCACGTGTGTGTGTGCGTGTGTGGTGCGCGTGTGTGTGTGTGGTGCACGTGTGGTGCATGTGTGTGGTGCACGTGTGGTGCACGTGTGTGTGTGCGTGTGTGGTGTACGTGTGTGTGTGTGGTGCACGTGTGTGTGCGCGTGTGTGAATGTGGTGCACGTGTGATGCACGTGTGTGTGTGCGTGTGTGGTGTACGTGTGTGTGTGGTGCACGTGTGTGTGCGCGTGTGTGTGTGTGTGGTGCACGTGTGTGTGAGCGTGTGTGGTGCACGTGTGTGTGTGAGAGTGGTGCACGTGTGTGTGTGTGTGTGTAAGTGTGTGGTGCACGTGTGGTGCACGTGTGTGTGTGTGCGTGTGTGGTGTACGTGTGTGTGTGTGGTGCACGTGTGGTGCACTATTCAACATCGCCTTGCCAGGCACGCTGAGAAGAGCCTTGTGGAGCCCCAATGCGGTCCTGCACAGATGCCATATTTTCTGTCCATTTGCTACAGCAGAGGTGGAGGGAATTCCAACAAGCCCTATATCTCTGCTTTATTGACCTGGTCAAGGCCTATGATATCATCAGTAGGCCTGGGCTCTGCGTTGTTCTTCGTGCTTTTGGAGTCTCTGACCCTCTGCTCACAATCATTAAGGACCTTCATGATGGTGAGCGGGTCCGGTTAAAACTACGTGGCCGGGAGTCTGAGCCATTCCCTGTACACCTTGGGGTGCGACAGGGATGTCATCTGGCGCCCACATTATTTAACATCTATTTTGACCACGTAGTTCGTGAAACCTTCAATAACTGTACCGGGGGAGTCTCCATTTGGTACAGATATAATGGGAGGCTGACCGATGCCCAGGTGCGGTCAAGGGATGGCTCCCTATTGCTCAACCACGTTATGTATGCCGATGATTTGGTAATAGCTGCTCATTCAGAGGAGGAGTTGGAGACGCTGCTGCTGAGGCTGGAGCGTGCCACTAAGAGGTGGGGCCTTACCATCAGCCTCACCAAAACTAAGCACCTGCCTGGGTATTTTGTACCATCGGACACTCCACCTCCACAACTCCCAATTGGTGATGTGGCAGTTGTGGAGAGAGTGGAGAGTTTCCTATACCTGGGCAGTGTGCTCATGACCGGCTCAGGTTTGACAGCAGAGGTCTCACTACGAGCGGCAATATCTTTTCATCAGTTGCGTAACGCTGTGTGGAAGCTACCTGGTCTGTCGCTCCGCACTAAGCTTCAGGTCTTCTCCGCCGAAGTCGTTCCCTCCCTTCTCCAATGGAACATCTTCTTCGGTTAGAAACATTTAGGCTGGCCTGCCTACGATCTATCCTGAGTTGAACCAGGCTGGATTGTGTGAGGAACTCACAAATCCTTGAAAGATCTGGGCAAGGTCCTATTGGTGAACTCCTCCGGCAGGCAAGGCTGCGTTGGCTGGGTCATGTAGCCCGCATGCCCAGCCACCGCATGCCCAAGCAGCTTTTGTTTCGCCGGAGTGATGTGGTACAGGAGGATATGTAGCTGAGTGGACTTGCCGATTACTGGTACTAGCGGTGTCAAGATCGGCCTCTGTGGAGGAGGCTCGTGAAGGACGCTGCTTCTGGGCAGTTGGAGGCAATCGCCCTGCAACAACAACGGAGGGCGGAGGAGCGACGCTCACAACAACGAGCGGAGCGCCGGGTGGCTAAAGCACAGCAGGTTGGCACAGTAGGGGGCACAGGTCGTGCATCGGCCACTCATCTCAGTCAGCCGACCCGTGGCACCTGCTGGGTCTGCCCCATGATCTCCTGCTAGAGACAAAGGCGGCCGGGCGTAGTGCTGGTAGCCACCCACCCCCTCGTGTTCCACAGTGCCGGTAGCCTTCATAGGCGCTGCTGCTCGCTAACAGCACTTGCCCCTACAGTCTGTTAGAGGCTACACGGGGGATCTTTGTCTGTGGCTACCTTCATACGTGCTGCTGCTGCTCGCTAACAGCAGTTGCCCCACCACGGTCTGTTAAGCCTACACGGGGGACCTTTGTCTTTGTCGTTGCTGAGTGTTGCTAAAACAGCAGTGTGCACATCTCTTCACGTCGCAATGACTCGCGCGGATTTGACGAATTTCACGAAACCATTCACCGGGGCTGCCCAGACAAGATAGCGGTCAGGTCACCTGCGTATCGCTCTTCTATCGCTGCAACGACTACGACTACCAAAGACGAAGATCCCCCGTGTAGCCTCTAACAGACTGTAGGGGCAAGTGCTGTTAGTAGCGAGTAGCAGCAGCGCCTGTGAAGGTAGACACAGACAAAGGTCCCCCGTGTAGCCTCTAACAGGCTGTAGGGGCAAGTGCTGTGAGTAGCGAGTAGCAGCAGCGCCTGTGAAGGTAGACACAGACAAAGGTCCCCCGTGTAGCCTCTAACAGGCTGTAGGGGCAAGTGCTGTTAGTAGCGAGTAGCAGCAGCGCCTATGAAGGTAGACACAGACAAAGGTCCCCCGTGTAGCCTCTAACAGGCTGTAGGGGCAAGTGCTGCTAGTAGCGAGTAGCAGCAGCACCTGTGAAGGTAGACACAGACAAAGATCCCCCGTGTAGCCTTTAACAGACTGTAGGGGCAAGTGCTGTCAGTAGCGAGTAGCAGCAGCGCCTGTGAAGGTAGACACAAAGGTCCCCCGTGTAGCCTCTAACACACTGTAGGGGCAAGTGCTGTGAGTAGCAGCAGCGCCTGTGAAGGTAGACACAGACAAAGGTCCTCCGTGTAGCCTCTAACAGGCTGTTAGCGAGCAGCATCTGTGAAGGCTACCGGCACTGTGGCACACGAGGGGGTGGGTGGCTACCAGCACCACGCCCGGCCGCCTTTGTATCTCCCCAGTGGCGATGTTTACGACACACACAGCATCAGGTACTGAGTTTAGGCTGAGTCGACCTAGGGGAGGCCCGGGACCGGTTCAGATAATCGTCACCGGTGTTGGCCGTGAGCGGGAATAGAAACCAGGCCGCCTGGTTCGTAGCGCTAACCGCTATCACTCCCCACCACCATGATCACAAATAACACACTCGCTCACCAAGTCACCCACTCACTCACCCACTCTCCCACTCACTCACCCACCCACTCACTCACCCACTTACCCACTCACTAACCCACCCGCTCACTCACCCACCCACTCACTCATCCACTCACCCACTCACTCGCCCACCCACTAACTCACCCACTCGCTCACCACCCACTCGCCCAGCCATTCACTCACCCACTCGCTCACCACCCACTCGCCCACCCATCCACTCGCTCACCACTCACCCACCCACTCACTCACCCACTCACCCACCCACCCATCCACTCACTCACTCACCCACTCACTCACTCACCCACGCACTCACTCACCCACCCACTAACTCACCCACTCGCTCACCACCCACTCGCCCACCCATCCACTTGCCCACCACTCACCCACCCACTCACTCACCCACTCACTCACCCACCCATCCACTCGCTCACTCACTCACCCACCCACCCGCTCACTCACCCACTCATCCACCCATCCACTCGCTCACTCACTCACCCACTCACTCACCCACCCACTCATTCACCCACTCACTCACTCACCCACCCACCCACTCACTCACCCACTCGCTCACCACCCACTCGCTCACCCACTCACCCACTCACTCACCCACTCACCCACCCACCTATCCATTCACTCACTCACTCACCCACCCACTCACTCACGTACCCACTCACTCACCCACTCACCCACCCACTCGCTCACTCACTCACCCACTAAGTCACTCACCCACCCACTCGCTCACTCACTCACCCACTAAGTCACTCACCCACTCACTCACTCACCCACTCGCTCACCACCCACGCGCTCACCACCCTCTCACTTAACCACTCACCACCCACTCGCTCACCCACCCGCTCACCCACCCGCTCACCCACCTGCTCACCCACCCACTCACCACCCACTCTCCCACCCACTCACTCATACAATCACCCCCTACTCGCTCATCCACCCGCTCACCCACCCACTCACCCACCCACTCACCACCCACTCGCTCACCCACCCGCTCACCCACCCACTCACCCACTCACTCACCCACCCACCCACTCGCTCATCCACTCACCCACTAAGTCACTCACCCACTCACCCACTCGTTCACCCACCCGCTCACTCACCCACTCACCACCCACTCGCTCGCCCACCCGCTCACCACCCACTCGCTCACCCACCCGCTCACTCACCCGCTCACCACCCACTCGCCCACCCGGCCGCTCACCCCCCCCCCACCTCGTCACACATCGTCACATGTCACACCCCCTAGGTGCGTGACGTCATTGATTGCCCTTGTACTGTCCACATTATAAGTCGATTTCTGGTCTAACACCGGTGTGCAGAGACGAGGCGATACGGGAGGCTGCGACTCTGATGCAGGCAACGCAGTGGCAAGGAAATTGAGTAACACCACCACCATCATCATCATGATCATCACTGCCAAGGGACGTGTGTCTGCATGTTTAACCACGAGCTTGACGCGCGCTTAACGCAGACTCCTCACTCGGTGATGCCCTTGAAACGATCATTATCGGTGTCTGTTTGAGCGTCTTAATGACCCCCCTGCCACGTGTGTTACTTGCTGGGGATGGTGACGCAAGACTCTGATTTAATCATCAATCACCGTCACGTCTCATCCCAGTTGGGCGTTGTGGTGGTGGTGTGGTGGTGGTGATAGTTTGGTAGTGGTGGTTGTGGTGTAGTGGTGGTTGTGTGGTGGTGGTGGTAGTGTGGTAGTGGTGGTTGTGTGGTGGTGGTGGTGGTAGTGTGGTGGTGGTGTGGTGGTAGTGGTGTGGTGGTGGTGATAGTGTGGTAGTGGTGGTTGTGGTGTAGTGGTGGTTGTGTGGTGGTGGTTGTGTGGTAGTGGTGGTTGTGTGGTGGTGGTGGTAGTGTGGTGGTGGTGTGGTGGTGGTTGTGGTGTAGTGGTGGTAGTGTGGTGGTGGTTGTGGTGTAGTGGTGGTTGTGTGGTGGTGGTGGTGGTGGTGGTAGTGTGGTGGTGGTGGTGGTAGTGGTGTAGCGGTGTGGTGGTGGTTGTGTGGTGGTGGTGGTGGTGGTAGTGTGGTGGTGGTAGTGGTGTGGTGGTGGTTGTGGTGTAGTGGTGGTAGTGTGGTGGTGGTGGTGGTGGTTGTGGTGTAGTGGTGAGCGCTACGCTGCGCTACAAACCCGGCGACCCGAGTTCGATTCCCGCTCACGGCCAACACCGACAGTGACGATTATCTGAACCGGTCCTGGGCCTCCCCTAAGTCGACTCAGCCTCAAACGAGTAGCTGGTGTAGCGGTGTGAAGTAGTAAACATCGCCACTGGGGAGACAAAGGCGGTCGGGCGTGCTGCTGGCCACCCAGCCCCTCGTGTGCCGTTCCGGCCTTCATAGGTGCTCGCTAACAGCACTTGCCCCTACAGTCTATTAAGGCTATATGGGAGATCTTTTGTCTGTCTGTGTGTCTGTGTGTGTGTGTGTCTGTGTATGTCTGTCTGTGTGTGTGTCTGTCTGTGTGGTGTGTGTCTGTGTGTGTGTGTCTGTGTGTGTGTCTGTATGTGTGTGTCTGTGTGTGTGTGTCTGTGTGTCCGGCAAAACAACCCCCTACAACAAACAACCCCCCCTCCTCGCGGTGCCGGACGGGCAACTCTGTCGTGGACAGTGCTGTGGGGGGAGGGCCAATTCCGATTGGCCCCTCCCCTCATGGCGTCTGTGACCACCAAAGGGGCTAAACGGGGGCTCTGGATGGGTGCGAGGGGCTGGTAACCCCTCCACCTCCAATAAATTACCACGAAACCACGAATTAAAATGTAACTAATAAGCTTGTGCCGGAGGCCCCGGGGGGACAGGTGTCTATGACGTCTCCTGGCCAAACCCCAATTTACGGAGTCAGGAGATTGAATCTCTACCCTCGGGGCTCCTCCAGAAACAACGAAAAGCCACTACGGATGGTCACGTGGACTGTTCGAACGCTCACTGCGGAGGAGAGGCTACCACTCCTCTGTCGGGAGCTGGACCGGTACCGCCTGGATATCTGTGGCATTCAGGAGGTCCGGTGGACCGGTTCTGGCTCCTGCCACCATGAGGGGTGGACAGTCCTCTACTCGGGGCAGCAGACTGCCAAACAACAGGGTGTAGCTCTTCTTTATGACAAAATAATGAAGGGGGCATGGGAGCGTGGCGGTGAGGTGTGGGAAGCTGTAAGCCAAAGGCTACTTTAGGCTCGCCTTCCCATCAACTAGAGGCGAGGAGTGGTGGTCGTGGTTACTTATGCCCCCACCGAAGACGAACATCCGTGGAGGGATGCAGGCAAAGCCGATGAGTCAGATGCCCTCTATGACCTCCTGTCACAGGTGCTGGCTAAAGTGGCCCCTCGGGATAGAGTCATCTTGTTGGGTGACTTCAATGCCCGAGTTGGTCATGATGCTGGCACCTGATCTGGAGTGATTGGAGGGCATGGGCCAGATCAGCTAGATTTTTGTGCAGCCCATGGGCTTCTAATTAACAACACGCTGTTCCGGCATCGGCGCATCCACACAACATCATGGATGCATGCCGGGTCCAAGCAAGAACATCTGCTGGACTACATAGTGATGGACCAGCGGATGCGAGCCCATGTCCTTGACACCAGGACCTACCATAGAGATGATCTGCCCTCTGACCATCGACTAGTCATCTGTAAGATGTGCCTGCCATTTTTCCACTCCGGTGGTGGGTGTACACCCAGGACCCCATTCCAACCTAAAGTGGCCTGGTCTCAGTTATCTAATGGAAGTTGCAAGCGAGAATTTCATCATCGCGTGTGGCAGGGGTTGGCATCGTCCCCCGCTCCTCCTGATGTCGAGGGTAAATGGGCGAGGTTTAGGACTGTGACTCATGCAGCTGCAATGGCTGCTTTGGGTACGCGGTCCAGACATCCCCAGAGACCCTGGCTGACAGAGGAGGTGTTCAGGATGGTTGAGAAAAAGCGACAGGCCCACTGTCATCGGCTATAGAATCCCACGTCAGAGCATGAGGAGGCTTACCGCAGCCTTCGCTCGGAGGTTCGGAGAGCCGTGAGGCGCTGCAAGGATGGGTGGTGGTCGCGGGTTGCTGAGGAGATGGAGTCTGCCTCAGTGGCCCGTGATCACAAATCTCTATTTAACTCCATCAAAAAAGTAACCTGCAGCGCCACACCTATCACCATCATTAGGGGAAAAAACGGTGATCCAATCTCCGACCCCCAGGAACAGGTTTGCAGATTTGCTGAGAATTTCTGTGAGGTCCTGGGGGAGGGAAAATCCCTCAGCCAGGAAAACATCGTGGCACAAAGTGAGGATGACCCAGCTGAGGCTGCGGTGCCTCAAATATTGGAAGAAGTCACCCCCTGTGAGTGGCTGGCTGAGGTGCCATCTGTTGAGGAAGTACTGAAGGCGATCCAAAGTCTGAGACCAGGAAAGGCAGCGGGCAGAGATGATCTCCCAAGCGAAATGCTGAGGGAGGGTGGCGTTTGTGCACAGACTGCCCTATATGACATCATAACAACGGTCTGGACCACTGGACGGGTTCCGCAGGAATGGAAGGATGCCCTGGTGGTCCCCCTCTTTAAGAAGGGGGACCGCACAGACTGTAACAACTGCAGGGGCATCTCACTCCTCAGTGTGCCGGGAAAGGTCCTGCCAAGGATTATTCAGCATCGCCTTGCCAGGCACGCTGAGGAGAGGCTTGCGGAGCCCCAATGCGGTTTCTGGAAAGGGCGGTCGTGCACAGATGCCATATTTTCTGTCCGTCTGCTACAGCAGAGGTGTAGGGAATTCCAACAAGACCTACATTTCTGCTTTATTGACCTGGTCAAGACCTATGATACCATCAGTAGGCCTGGGCTCTGGGTCGTTCTTCGTGCTTTTGGAGTACCTGACCCTCTGCCTACGATCATTAAGGACCTTCATGATGGTGAGCGGGCCCAGGTAAAACTACGTAGCCGGGAGTCAGAGCCATTTCCTGTACACCTTGGGGTGCGACAGGGATGTCCTCTGGCCCCCACATTATTTAACATCTATTTTGACCACGTACTTCGTGAAGCCTTCATTAGCTGTACCGGGGGAATCTCCATTTGGTACAGATATAATGGGAGGCTGATCGATGCCCGGGTGCGGTCAAGGGATGGCTCCCTATTGCTCAACCACGTTATGTATGCTGATGATTTGGTAATAGCTGCTCAGTCAGAGGAGGAGTTGGAGATGCTGCTGCTGAGACTGGAGCGTGCCACTAAGAGGTAGGGCTTTACCATCAGCCCCACCAAAACTAAGCACCTGCCTGGGTATTTTGTACCATCGGACACTCCACCCCCACAACTCCCAATCGGTGATGGGGCAGTTGTGGAGAGAGTGGAGAGTTTCCCATACCTGGGCAGTGTGCTTATGACCGGCTCCAATTTAATAGCAGAGATCTCACTCCGAATCAGTCGAGCGGCAATATCTTTTCATCGGTTGCGTAACGATGTGTGGAAGCTACCTGGTCTGTCGCTCCGCACTAAGCTTCAGGTCTTCTCGGCCACGGTCATTCCCTCCCTTCTCTACGCTTGCGAAACGTGGACCCCCCTAATGGAAACATCTTCGCCGGTTAGAAACATTTAGGCTGGCCTGCCTACGATCCATCCTGGGTTTAACCAGACTGGATTGTGTGAGGAGCTCACAAATCCTTGAAAGATCTGGGCAAGGTCCCATCATTGAGCTCCTCCGGCGGGCAAGGCTGTGATGGCTGGGTCATGTAGCCCGCATGCCCAGCCAACGCATGCCGAAACAGCTTTTGTTCGGCCGGATTGAGGGGGCTAAGCGGGCGCGGCACGGGCTAGAGAAGAGATGGAGTGATGCGGTACAGGAGGACGTGGAGCTGAGTGGACTTGCCAATGACTGGTACCTGCGGTGTCAAGATCGGCCTCTGTGGAGGAGGCTCGTGAAGGATGCTACTGGACAGTTGGAGGTAGTCGCCCTCCAACAACAACGGAGGGCTGAGGAGCGACGCTCACAACATCGAGCGGAGCGCCGGGTGGCTAAAGCACAGCAGGTTGGCACAGTAGGGGGCACAGGTGGTGCCTCAGCCAGTCATCTCAGTCAGTCGACCCGTGGCACCTGGGTCTGCCCCGTGACCTCCTGCCAGCGGGCGTTCAACACTTCACGTGGCCTCAGGGTGCACATAGCCTGGCACAAGCGTCGTGGTGACGTCACCGCCACTTAGTGGCGAATGGCGGTTGTTGTTGTTGTGTATGTATGTCTGTGTGTATGTGTGTGTCTGGTGTGTGTGTTGTGTATGTGTGTGTGTGTCTGTGTGTGTCTGTGTGTGTCTGTGTGTGTGTGTCTGTGTGTGTGTCTGTGTGTGTGTGTCTGTGTGTGTGTCTGTGTGTGTGTCTGTGTTTGTCAGTTCTCATCTGAACCCATTCGGCCATCTGCTGGTGACCTCCCCAGGAGGTTTTTTTGCGTTGTTTTTGACAAAAATACCAAAAGTAAAAGCGCGAATTCTGTCCCAAAGCGTCCGCGCGTTCTCAGCCTGCTGGAGCGGCGGGAGGGTCGACCCAGCCTCGACTCAACTCATCCACAGGGACGCTTCGACTTTACGAACTTTCAGAGATACGAAAAAAAACCCATCCCCCATACGTCCAGTTGCCTGTTCGGACCGAGAGTCGTGAGTTCAATAGATGTGGTGGTGGCATCTACATCTGCAGAACGTGAAGAACCAGTGGCATCTACATCTGCAGAACGTGAAGAACCAGTGGCATCTACACCTACAGAACGTGAAGAACCAGTGACATCTACACGTGCATAACGTGAAGAACCAGTGGCATCTACATCTGCAGAACGTGAAGAACCAGTGGCATCTACATCTGCAGAACGTGAAGAACCAGTGGCATCTACATCTGCAGAACGTGAAGAACCAGTGGCATCTACATCTGCAGAACGTGAAGAACCAGTGTCATCTACAACTGCAGAACGTGAAGAACCAGTGGCATCTACATCTACAGAACGTGAAGAACCAGTGGCATCTACATCTGCAGAACGTGAAAAACCAGTGACATCTACATCTGCAGAACGTGAAGAACCAGTGGCATCTACATCTGCAGAACGTGAAGAACCAGTGACATCTACATCTACAGAACGTGAAGAACCAGTGGCATCTACATCTACAGAACGTGAAGAACCAGTGGCATCTACATCTGCAGAACGTGAAGAACCAGTGGCATCTACATCTACAGAACGTGAAGAACCAGTGGCATATACATCTACAGAACGTGAAAAACCAGTGGCATCTACATCTGCAGAACGTGAAGAACCAGCGGCATCTACATCTACAGAACGTGAAGAACCAGTGACATCTACATCTGCAGAACTTGAAGAACCAGCGGCATCTATATCTTCAGAACGTGAAGAACCAGTGGCATCTACATCTGCAGAACGTGAAGAACCAGTGGCATCTACATCTACAGAACGTGAAAAACCAGTGGCATATACATCTACAGAACGTGAAAAACCAGTGGCATCTACATCTGCAGAACGTGAAGAACCATTGGCATCTACATCTACAGAACGTGAAGAACCAGTGACATCTACATCTGCAGAACGTGAAGAACCAGTGGCATCTACATCTACAGAACGTAAAGAACCAGTGGCATCTACATCGACAGGACGTGAAGAACCAGTGGCATCTATATCTGCAGCACTTGAAGAACCAGTGCCATCTACATCTACAGAACGTGAAGAACCAGTGGCATCTACATCTGCAGAACATGAAGAACCAGCAGCATCTACATCTTCAGAACGTGAAGAACCAGTGGCATCTACATCTACAGAACGTGAAGCACCAGTGACATCTACATCTGCAGAACGTGAAGAACCAGTGGCATCTACATCTGCAGAACGTGAAGAACCAGTGGCATCTACATCTGCAGAACGTGAAGAACCAGTGGCATCTACATCTGCAGAGCATGAAGAACCAGTGGCATCTACATCGACAGGACGTGAAGAATCAGTGGCATCTACATCTGCAGAACTTGAAGAACCAGTGCCATCTACATTTACAGAACGTGAAGAACCAGCGGCATCTACATCTACAGAACGTGAAGAACCAGTGGCATCTACATCTACAGAACGTGAAGAACCAGTAGCATCTACATCTGCAGAATGTGAAGATCCAGTGGCATCTACATCTACAGAACGTGAAGAACCAGTGGCATCTACATCGACAGGACGTGAAGAACCAGTGGCATCTACATCTGCAGCACTTGAAGAACCAGTGCCATCTAAATCTACAGAACGTGAAGAACCAGTGGCATCTACATTTGCAGAACATGAAGAACCAGCGCATCTACATCTTCAGAACGTGAAGAACCAGTGGCATCTACATCTGCAGAACGTAAAGAACCAGTGGCATCTACATCTACAGAACGTGAAGAACCAGTGACATCTACATCTGCAGAACGTGAAGAACCAGTGGCATCTACATCTGCAGAACGTGAAGAACCAGTGGCATCTACATCTGCAGAGCATGAAGAACCAGTGGCATCTACATCGACAGGACGTGAAGAATCAGTGGCATCTACATCTGCAGAACTTGAAGAACCAGTGCCATCTACATTTACAGAACGTGAAGAACCAGTGGCATCTACATCTGCAGAACATGAAGAACCAGCCGCATATACATCTTCAGAACGTGAAGAACCAGTGGCATCTACATCTGCAGAACGTGAAGAACCAGTGGCATTTAAATCTGCAGAACGTGAAGAACCAGTGACATCTACATTTACAGAACGTGAAGAACCAGTGGCATCTACATCTGCAGAACATGAAGAACCAGCCGCATATACATCTTCAGAACGTGAAGAACCAGTGGCATCTACATCTGCAGAACGTGAAGAACCAGTGGCATCTACATCTGCAGAACGTGAAGAACCAATGGAATCTACATCTGCAGAACGTGAAGAACCAGTGGCATCTACAGCTACAGAACATGAAGAACCAGTGGCATCTACATCTACAGAGCATGAAGAACCAGTGGCATCTACATCTGCAGAACGTGAAGAACCAGTGGCAACTACATCTGCAGAACGTGAAGAATCAGTGGCATCTACATCTGCCGAACGTGACGAACCAGTGGCATCTACATCTGCAGAACGTGAAGAACCAATGACATCTATATCTACAGAACGTAAAGAACATGTACACCTGGCTCTCAAAAGGAATGGAAGAAACAGGTCTGTCCAGAGGACAGACCTGTTTCTAGGGTAATGTAGGGTAGTGTAAAGTAAAGTAACACATTGAAAAATTCAAAGGTGGAATTTGTCTATGCATATGATATTATACCATGTACTTTAGATTAGGAAGGTATAGTATTGTATAGTAGTCCAGTTTATAACATGGTTATGGCACAGGACAGAGCAACGCACCTTGGTTGCTCTGCTTTGGTGTTTCCTTGTGCCCAGCCGCCACCCTCCTCCGCTCCTGAGGCGGTGGGGGCTGGGTAACATGCTAATTCTTACAGTCTAAAGTATAGGGTAGTGTAAAGTAAAGTAACGCATTGTATAATTCAAAGGTGGAATTTGTCTATGGATTTGATATTATGCCATGTAGTTTAGATTGGAAGGTATAATATTGTATTGTATATTATTCTAGTTTATAACATGGTTATGGTGCAGCACAGGACAGAGCAACGCACCTTGGTTGCTCTGCCCGCCCACTCACCTTTAAAAAGAAGCGGTCTTTGCTTGGCAGCGTTCACTCAAGCGCTGTCCTCTGGACAGACCTGTTTCTTCACCTGATGAAGGCTACTTGTGTTGTGGCCGAAACGTCATGAGAATATTATTGTTATTTTATTTTATCAATTTATTATTTTATTCTCATTCTATGTGACTTTACCGAAAGAACCAAAGAAGAGGAATGGATACTCTAACCGTACTATCTGCCAAGCTGTTTCTCCCTCCATACAGAAACAAACACTTTATATTCCGGTCAAAACCATCACGCTACCATATATAGCAGGCGTTACTAAAAAGATTTCCAAAATTCTAAACAAACACAAGATCCAGGTCCAGTTCAATGCAGTACACAACATTCGTGATCTGATCCCATCCGTTAAGGATGTCATTCCTGACTTACAGTACCCCGGGGTTTACAAATTGAGTTGTACCTGCGGTAATTGCTATATCGGGGAGACGAAGCGACATGTCTCTGACCGAATTTGCGAGCACAAATCAGATTTGAAACACGGCAGAACGAATTATTCTGCCGTAGCTGATCACTGTTACAACGCTGTGGGTGATCACGATATAATTTTCTCCGATACCAAGGTTCTTTGCAAACCCACGGGTTTTTATCAGAGATTTGTTCACGAGGCAATTCAGATCTACAAACACAGACACAATTTCAACCGAGAAGATGGTTTCAAATTAAGCAACCATTGGAAAGATGTTCTAAATCAAACCAAACATTAAACTAATTTTCAATGGTACAGTATATTTTTCAAGTAGTGGTACCCCAAACATTCGCAGCTTCTTAAAAATTCCCTTTTCACACCACCAGCATGTGGACTCTACCTTGCCCCCTCGCCAGCCTGCACATGTTCACCCCCTCTACACCGTTCATCATGCTAATTCCGCCTATTAAATGGAAATTTTTATGCTAATTCCTTTGTCAAGGCACCTTAATTACTCTCACACAGCTTGAAGGTCGCGGTCTGAGCTTGGCTGTGTTTCACTCCAGCACTGTCTTTGAGACAGTCTGGTCCCTTCACCTGATGAAGGCCGCTTGTGTTGTGGCCGAAACGTCGTGATTTTTGTTGTTTTATTTTTTACCTACGTGACTTTACCGAATATAACCAAAGAGTATGCAGTGGCATCTGCATCTGCAGAACGTGAAGAACCAGTGGCATCTACATCTGCAGAACGTGAAGAACCTGTGGCATCTACATCTGCAGAATGTGAAGAACCAGTGGCATCTACATCTGCAGAACGTGAAGAACCAGTGGCATCTACATCTGCAGAACGTGAAGAACCAGTGGCATCTACATCTGCAAAACGTGAAGAACCAGTGGCATCTACATCTGCAGAACGTGAAGAACCAGTGGCATCTACATCTGCAGAACGTGAAGAACCGGTGGCATCTACATCTGCAGGACGTGAAGAACCGGTGGCATCGACATCTACATCTACAGAGCATGAAGACCCAATGGCATCTACATCTACAGAAAGTGAAGCACCAGGGTCGGAATAGAACCCACGACCTCCTGTACACCAGGCGAGGTAGTTAACATCTCCCAGCCACCCAGTACCTGATTCAGTGTGTATGCAACACTGGGGAGACAAAGGCGGCCGGGCGAGATGCTGGTCCACACGCCACCTTCGTGTTCCAGTGTCTACCTTCACAGGTGCTGCTGCTACTCGCTACTAACAGCACTTGCCCCTACAGCCTGTTAGAGGCTACACGGGGGACCTTTGTCTGTGTCTACCTTCACAGGTGCTGCTGCTATACGCTACTCACAGCACTTGCCCCTACAGCCTGTTAGAGGCTACACGGAGGACCTTTGTCTGTGTCTACCTTCACAGGCGCTGCTGCTACTCGCTACTAACAGCACTTGCCCCTACAGCCTGTTAGTGGCTACACGGGAGACCTTTATCTGCGTCTTCATAGGCGCGGCTGCTACTCGCTACTCACAGCACTTGCCCCTAGAGTCTGTTAGAGGCTACACGGGGGACCTTTGTCTGTGTCTACCTTCACAGACGCTGCTGCTACTCGCTACTCACAGCACTTGCCCCTACAGCCTGTTAGAGGCTACACGGGGGACCTTTGTCTGCATCTTCATAGGCGCTGCTCGCTACTGACAGCACTTGCCCCTACAGTCTGTTAGAGGCTACACGGGGGACCTTTGTCTGTGTCGTTCACCGCCAATGTAGTTTGACCTCCCCACCCCCCCCCCCCCCCCAGGTCACTCAGCCCGCCTGTCACGGACTGAACCTTCGATCCCGCACGAGGCGAAGTGATTGGGCTTCGATCCCACTCCGCTCACCATGCACGCTCGCTGATCGCCGCATCGCTACCACCTCATACAGTAGCAACTACAGCCAGCAGCAAGCAAGCAGGCAGGGTCCGTTGTCTTGTGAAGCATCATCATGATGATGATGCTTCACAATTAATGTCAATTAAGTCGACACAGGAGGAGGGAGGACTGCTGGATGGAGATCATTGTGGTGATGGTGGTGATGGTGACGATGTCTCTACCCTGAGTGTGTTCTCTAGCCCACGTGTCCCCCTCTCATTGTCATCATCATCACCATGGACTATCCACTGCTGGATGGAGATCACTGTGGTGGTGATGGTGGTGATGATGGTGTCTCTACCCTGAGTGTGTTCTCTAGCCCACGTGTCCCCTCATCTCTCTCTCCGTCTCTCAGTGTCACCATCATCACCATCACCATGGACTATCCACTGCTGGATGGAGATCACTGTGGTGGTGATGGTGACGATGTCTCTACCCTGAGTGTGTTCTCTAGCCCACGTGTCCCCCTCTCTCAGTGTCATCATCATCACCATCACCATGGACTATCCACTGCTGGATGGAGATCACTGTGGTGGTGATGGTGGTGATGATGGTGTCTCTACCCTGAGTGTGTTCTCTAGCCCACGTGTCCCCCCATCTCTCTCTCTCAGTGTCATCATCATCATCACCATCACCATGGACTATCCACTGCTGGATGGAGATCACTGTGGTGATGGTGGTGGTGATGGTGACGATGTCTCTACCCTGAGTGTGTTCTCTAGCCCACGTGTCCCCCTCTCTGTGTCATCATCATCACCATCACCATGGAGTATCCACTGCTGGATGGAGATCACTGTGGTGATGGTAACGATGTCTCTACCCTGAGTGTGTTCTCTAGCCCACGTGTCCCCTCATCTCTCTCTCCGTCTCTCAGTGTCATGGACTATCCACTGCTGGATGGAGATCACTGTGGTGATGATGGTGGTGATGATGTCTCTACCCTGAGTGTGTTCTCTAGCCCACGTGTCCCCCTCTCTCAGTGTCATCACCATCACCATGGACTATCCACTGCTGGAAGGAGATCGATGTGAATGCTGGCTCATCGAGATCTGCTGCAGTGTATGAGTGTGCAAGCAATTTTTTTGATTTCCCAAAAGGTCACGTTGAAGGTCACGCGCCGTGAACTTAAACGTGTATAAAGCATGGGAGCACACGTGTACACACACACACTCACGTGTACACACACTCACGTGTACACACACACACACGTGTACACACACACACGTGTACACACACACACGTGTACACACACTCACGTGTACACACACACGTACACACACACGTTTACACACACGTGTATACACACACACTCGTGGACATACACACGTGTACACACACACACGTGTACACACACGTGTACACACAAAAAGACAAAGATCCCCCCTATAACCTTAACAGACTGTAGGGGCAAGTGCTGTTAGCGAGCACCTACGAAGGCCGGCACGGTACACGAGGGGGTGGGTGGCGAACACCACGCCCGGCCGCCTTTGTCTCCCCAGTGGCGATGTTTACACAGCACCAGGTACTCATTTCAGGCTGAGTCGACCTAGGGGAGGCCCAGGACCGGTTCAGATGATCGTCACTGGTGTTGGCCGTGAGCGGGAATCGAACCCAGGTAGCCTGGTTCATAGCGCAGCGTAGCGCTAACCGCTACACTACCGCTCCCCACACATACACGCACATGCACACACACGTATATGTACAAACACACCCACGTACCCATACACACGTATATGTACAAACACACCCACGTACACACACACGTATATGTATACACACGTACACACACGTGTGCAGTGGGTTCAATTGAGTCGCACACTCAAAGAGGCAACACTTTTTTATCAACGCATAACAACCAAGGTGAACGCCATCCACAAGGCGGTGACCACTAACACTCGGTGAGTACTGCTACACAGCGTGACCAGGGCAGGCTGACGGGCTGTCGAGGAGCGCTGGTGGCGTCTTCGTCAAGGGGTTGAAGAGCCCAGCTCTCTGTCCACCGCCCACCCCACCTACACCCCGCTTATAAACTCCCGTGGGGTGGTGCAGGCTCCGCCCCAGGCCACGCCCCCCTTCTCGATCCTTCGGGAAGGTCCGGGCCCCCGACCACGTGACCCCCAAGCTCGCCCCCCCCCACCCTCCCTGGGGTCCCTAGCACCTGCCCCCACCACCCTCCTTTGTCCGGTCACGTGTCCTGTTGGGTTCACGCGAAGTGTCGCGTTAGTGACGTCATGTGTCCCTACGCTCGTACAGTCCTGACACGTTAGTGACGTCATGTGTCCCTACACACGTAGTCACTAACGTGTTGGGACTATACGAGCGTAGGGCCACATGACGTCACTAACGTGTCGGGACTATACGAGCGTAGGGACACATGACGTCACTAACGTTTCGGGACTATACGAGCGTAGGAACACATGACGTCACTAACGTGTCGGGACTGTACGAGCGTAGGGACACATGACGTCACTAACGTGCCGTGCGCGGACTAATCTCCATCTGTTCCATCTCACTCCCTTCTAC
This sequence comes from Petromyzon marinus, assembly GCF_048934315.1. Classification (NCBI taxonomy): domain Eukaryota; kingdom Metazoa; phylum Chordata; class Hyperoartia; order Petromyzontiformes; family Petromyzontidae; genus Petromyzon; species Petromyzon marinus. The sequence continues at coordinate 3,092,257 of NC_133733.1, forward strand.
ACCGTGTGTGGACTAATCTCCATCTGTTCCATCTCACTCACTTCTACCCCGTGTGTGGACTAATCTCCATCTGTTCCATCTCACTTACTTCTACCCCGTGGGTGGACTAATCTCCATCTGTTCCATCTCACTCCCTTCTTCCCCGTGGGTGGACTAATCTCCATCTGTTCCATCTCAATCCCTTCTACTCGTGGGTGGCCTAATCTCCATCTGTTCCATCTCACTCCCTGCTACGTGTGTGGACTAATCTCCATCTATTCCATCTCACTCACTTCTACACCGTGTGTGGACTAATCTCCATCTGTTCCATCTCACTCCCTTCTACACCGTGTGTGGACTAATCTCCATCTGTTCCATCTCACTCCCTTCTACACCGTGTGTGGACTAATCTCCATCTGTTCCATCTCACTCACTTTTACCCCGTGTGTGGGGGTGGGGTGAGTGGGGTGTGGGTGTGGGTGGGGGTGAGGTGCGTGGGGTGTGGGTGGTGTGAGTGTGGTGTGAGGTGGGTGTGAGTGGGGTGTGAGTGGGGTGTGAGTGGGGTGTGAGGTGGGTGTGAGTGGGGTGTGAGTGGGGTGTGAGTGGGGTGAGGGTGGGATGAGTGGGGTGTGTCGGGTGTGAGTGAGGTGTGAGTGGGGTGTGAGTGGGGTGAGGGTGGGGTGTGAGTGGCGTGTGAGTGGGGTGTGAGTGGGGTGAGGTGTGGGTGGGGTGTGAGTGGGGTGTGAGTGGGGTGTGAGTTGGATGTGAGTGAGGTGTGAGTGGGGTGTGAGTGGGGTGAGTGGGTGAGGTGTGAGTGAGTTGGGTGTGAGTAGGGTGAGGTAGTTAACATCTCATAGCCACCACAGCATAACAGACGGCACTGGTGCGGCTCCACGTCTGGAACGTTTTTATTCAACCGTGCACAAACTGGCAAGGCGCTACTGTACAGCAAACTGCCCAAGCTCTGTGATCCTACATCTATATTAGATCTTCGTTCGCCGCTGTCCGCACGTTGGGTGGGGGCATAGCGCGCGCGTGCCATTGTGAGTGCCGTCTAACAGACACGGGGCGCCACAGTGGCTAGGAGATGTTGACTACCTCGCCTGGTATACAGGAGGTCGTGGGTTCGATCCCGACCCCGACGATGCCTGCTGCCGGATATTTGTTGTGTAACGAGATATTGACTACCTCGCCTGGTCTACAGGAGGTCGGGGGTTCGATCTCGACCCCGGCGATGCCTGCTGTCGGATATTTGTTGTGTAACGAGATGTTGACTACCTCGCCTGGTCTACAGGAGGTCGCGGGTTCATGCTGGTCGGGAGGATTTTTCTCCGGGGACCTCCGGTTCTTCCCCTCCGGCATTTAGAAGCGACGTCGCACGTTCAGAGCATTTGGCTGCTGTACATGTCCGTGTGACGAGGACGACGATGATATCGGCCACCTCGCGAAGCTTCTGCCGTCTGTGATGGCCCAGGGTCGCTTCTGTAGCTCGGTGGGCCTGAGACCCGGGTAAGTTACAGACAGATCATCGTTGAGTTTAGATTGGCCAGGATGGACGAGGATAGGGTTGGGCAACTTGGCAGGTCGAGAGCGAGGGAGACGTGTGGTGTTGCATTGATTGGAGTGGTCTCCGGCACACCGGCGGTTGATGCGATTCCGTGGGTCTCTGTGCGAGTCTGTGGGTCTCTGTGCGAGTCTGTGGGTCTCTGTGCGAGTCTGTGGGTCTCTGTGCGAATCTGTGTGTCTCTGTGTGAGTCTGTGGGTCTCCGTGTGAGGCTCTGTGTGAGTCTGTGAGTCTCTGTGTGAGTCTGTGGGTCTCTGTGTGAGTCCGTGGGTCTCTGTGTGAGTCTGTGTGTCTCTGTGTGAGTCCGTGGGTCTCTGTGCGAGTCTGTGGGTCTCTGTGCGAGTCTGCGAGCCTCTGTGAGTCTGTGGGTTTCTGTGTGTGTCTCTGAATCTGCGGGTGTCTGTGTTTGTCTCTATGCGAGTCTGTCAGCCTTCACAGGCGCTGCTGCTGCTGCTGCTTCTGCTCGCGAACGGCGCCCGGCCCGACACACTCTGTGTGTGCGTGCGTGCGAGTCTTCCCGCCGACGGTATTTGAACGCCGCAATTTGGACCACCGACCACGGGGGCCGCCGCGGCCGCACGCCGGCTAGCGCCAGCCGGCCACGCCCGCCGTCCCCGCCTCCTCCTGCCGTTCCAGCCACTGCCGGAAGCCGAGGCCGCCCCGGCAAATCGCCAGCACGGGAACCGCCGGGGCCGCCGGCGCCAGCAGCCCCCGCGCCGGCAGCTCCCTCCAGGCGTCGAGGGCGGCGCGGCACGACGCCAGGGCCCGGCGGGAGCCCAGCGCCAGCGCCCGCCCCTCCCGGCGCAGCGCCGGCAGCGGCGAGGGCGGCGCCGCCGCCGCCGCCGCCGCCGCCTCGCGGCCCCGCCGCCGGTCCTCCTCGCCCGCCTCCTCCGGCGCCGGCGGCGGCGCCAGCAGCAGCCGCGCCGTCAGCTCCCGCGCCAGCAGCCTGGCCCCGACGGCGCGACGCAGCGCGGCGCCGTCGGGCCGGGGGCGGGCGACGGGCGCCGCCGCCGCCGCCGGGAGGAGGCGCGGGGAGAGGCGCCCGGCGCCCGCCGTCGCCTCGGCCGCCAGCGCCGCCGCCTCCGGGGCCAGGGCCGCCGGCGCCCCGGGGCCCGCCAGGGCGGCGCGCCGGGAGGCCGAGCGGGCGGCGGGGACGCCGCAGGCGATGGCCCGGGCGTTGCGGCGGGCGAGGGTCGCCAGGGCCGCGTGGCGCCGGCGCAGGAGGCGCCGGCGGGAGTCGAGGCGGCGCCGGGCGGAGCGGTCGGCGTGGGCGGCGTGGGCGGCGAGGGAGGAGAGGGAGGAGAGGGAGGAGAGGGAGGCGGAGCGGCGGGCACGGAGGCTGCGCCCACCGCGCGCGGGGAAAAACGCAGAGACAAAGGTCACCCGTGTAGCCTGTGACAGGCCGGAGGGGCAAGTGCTGTTAGCGAGGAGCAGCTATTAATGCCGGCACTGTGGCTCCCCAGTGGCGATGTTTACCTCGCACACCGCACCCAGGTACTCATTTGAGGCCTATGAAAGGCCCGGGACCGGTTCAGACAATCGTCACCGGTGTTGGCCACGAGCGGGAATCGAACTCGGGTCGCCGGGTTCGTAGCGCAGCGTAGCGCTAGCACACACAGACACACACACACATACACAGACACACACACAGACAGCACACACACACAACTACAACCGCCATTCGCCACTAAGTGGCGGTGACGTCACCACGACGCTTGTGCCAGGCAATGTGCACATTGAGGCCACGTGAAGTGTCGAACGCCCGCTGGAAGGAGGTCACGGGGCAGACCCAGCAGGTGCCACGGGTCGACTGACTAAGATGACTGGCTGATGCACCACCTGTGCCCCCTACTGTGCCAACCTGCTGTGCTTTAGCCACCCGGCGCTCCGCTCGTTGTTGTGAGCGTCGCTCCTCCGCCCTCCATTGGTGCCGCGCCCGTTTAACCCCCTCGATCCGGCTGAACAAAAGCTGTTTCGGCATGCGGTGGCTGGGCATGCGGGCTACATGACCCAGCCAACGCAGCCTTGCCTCCCAGAGGAGCTCACCGATGGGACCGTGCCCAGATCTTTCAAGGATTTGTCAGCTGTTAAACTGGAGCCAGTCATAAGCACACTGCCCAGGTATGGGAAACTCTCCACTCTCTCCACAACTGCCCCATCACCGATTGGGAGTTGTGGGGGTGGAGTGTCCGATGGTACAAAATACCCAGGCAGGTGCTTAGTTTTGGTGGGGCTGATGGTAAGGCCCCACCTCTTAGTGGCACGCTCCAGTCTCAGCAGCAGCGTCTCCAACTCCTCCTCTGAATGAGCAGTTATTACCAAATCATCGGTATACATAACGTGGTTGAGCAATAGGGAGCCATCCCTTGACCGCACCCGGGCATCGATCAGCCTCCCATTACATCTGTACCATATGGAGATTCCCCGGGTACAGCTAGTTAAGGCTTCACGAACTACATGGTCAAAATAGATGTTAAATAATGTGGGAGCCAGAGGACATCCCTGTCGCACCCCAAGGTGTACAGGGAATGGCTCTGACTCCCGGCCACGCAGTTTTACCCGGGCCCGCTCACCATCATTAAGGTACTTAATGATCGTGAGCAAAGGGTCAGGTACTCCAAAAGCACGAAGAACAACCCAGAGCCCAGGCCTACTGATGGTATCATAGGCCTTGACCAGGTCAATAAAGCAGAGATGTAGGTCGTGCTGGAATTCCCTACACCTCTGCTGTAGCAGACGGACGGAAAATATGGCATCTGTGCAGGACCGCCCTTTCCTGAAACCGCATTGGGGCTCCGCAAGCCTCTCCTCAGCGTGCCTGGCAAGGCGATGTTGAATAATCCTTGCCAGGACCTTTCCCGGCACACTGAGGAGTGAGATTCCCCTGTAGTTGTTACAGCCTGTGCGGTCCCCCTTTTTAAAGAAGGGGACCACCAGGGCATCCTTCCAATCCTGCGGAACCTGTCCAGTGGTCCAGACTGTTGTTATGATGTCATATAGGGCAGTCTGTGCACAAACGCCACCCTCCCTCAGCATTTCGCTTGGGAGATCATTTCTGCCCGCTGCCTTTCCTGGTCTCAGACTCCGGATTGCCTTTAGTACTGCCTCAACAGATAGCACCTCAGCCAGCCACTCACAGGGGGTGACGTCTTCCAATATTTGAGGCACCGCAGCCTCAGCAGGGTCATCCCCACTTTGTGCCACGATGTTTTCCTGGCTGAGGGATTTTCCCTTCCCCAGGACCTCACAAAAATGCTCAGCAAATCTGCAAACCTGTTCCTGGGGGTCGGAGATTGGATCACTGTTTTTTCCCCTAATGATGGTAATAGGTGTGGCGCTGCAGGTTACTTTTTTGATGGAGTTAAATATAGATTTGTGATCGCGGGCCACTGAGGCAGACTCCATCTCCTCAGCAACCCGCGACCACCACCCATCCTTGCAGCGCCTCACGGCTCTCCGAACCTCCGAGCGAAGGCTGCGGTAAGCCTCCTCATTCTCTGACGTGGGATTCTGTAGCCGATGAGAGTGGGCCTGTCGCTTTTTCTCAACTATCCTGAACACCTCCTGTCAGCCAGGGTCTCTGGGGAGGTCTGGACCGCATACCCAAAGCAGCCAATGCAGCTGCATGAGTCACAGTCCTAAACCTCGCCCATTTACCCTCGACATCAGGAGGAGTGCGGGACGATGCCAACCCGAGCCGCAAGCGATGATGAAATTCTCGCTTGCAACTTCCATCAGATAACTGAGACCAGGCCACTTTAGGTTGGAATGGGGTCCTGGGTGTGCACCCACCACCGGAGCGGAAGAATGGCAGGCGCATCTTACAGATGACAAGTCGATGGTCAGAGGGCAAATCAGCTCCACAGTAGGTCCTGGTGTCACGGACATGGGCTCGCATCCGCTGGTCCGTCACTATATAGTCCAGCAGATGTTCTTGCTTGGACCCAGCATGCATCCATGATGTTGTGTGGATGCACCGATGCCGGAACAGCGTGTTGGTAATTAAAAGCCCATGGGCTGCACAAAAATCTAGCAGCCTCCTACTGTTGTTATTGAGCTGATCTGGCCCATGCCCTCCAATCACTCCAGACCAGGTGCCAGCATCATGACCAACTCAGGCATTGAAGTCACCCAACAAGATGACTCTATCCCGAGGGGCCACTTTAGCCAGCACCTGTGATAGGAGGTCATAGAAGGCATCTGACTCATCGGCTTTGCCTGCATCCCTCCACAGATGTTCGTCTTCGGTGGGGGCATAAGTAACCACGACCACCACTCCTCGCCTCCGGTTGATGGGAAGGCGAGCCCAAAGTAGCCTGGGGCTTACAGCTTCCCACACCTCACCACCACGCTCCCATGCCTCCTTCATTCTTTTGTTCAAAAGAAGAGCCACACCCTGCTGTTTGGCAGTCTGCTGCCCCAAGTAGAGGACTGTCCACCCCTCATGGTGGCAGGAGCCAGAACCGGTCCACCGGACCTCCTGAATGCCACAGAGATCCAGGCGGTACCGGTCCACCTCCCGACAGAGGAGTGGCAGCTCTCCAGGGAAAGTGAGCGTTCGATCATTCCACGTGGCCACACGAAGTGGCTTTTCTTTGTTTCTGGAGGAGCCCCGAGGATAGAGATTCAATCTCCTGGCTCTGCCAATTGGGGTTTGGCCAGGAGACGTCATAGACACCTGTCCCCCCAGGGCCTCCGGCACAAGCTTATTAGTTAGATATTTTAGACGTGGTTTAGTGGTACATTTTTGAAGGTGGAGGGGTTACCAGT